>NC_045744.1:26766316-26769300 GCF_008692095.1 Etheostoma spectabile
GAAAATGGCTGGTGGATTTAAGACAAAACCTCTGTCAGTGGCTTGTTGATCTTTACATTAGTTCATTTCCTATCCTGCCTGGGATATATTCATATGGTTTGATAAAGAACTTATTGGACTTAAACTTATCATTGCACAGACAATAACAAGCAAAGCTGACCTCAATTTAGGTCGTTCTGTATGTCTCATCTCCGGTTTTTCCTGCATCTGCATTTGTTGTCAGAAAAACAAAGTATTTAAAGGTTCCCTGCTATATATAATCACAAGCAGTTACAGAGTCTGGCATGTGGGACTGCTGGGATTGGTTGAAGTTGCAGGAAACTCTGGTTGTTGGTCAAATTTGTGAAAACGTTGCGGGGAATTGTGGCTCGCACCAAAGTCAGCGATTGGTTGAATTTGCACAGTCAAAACATCACAAAATCCTGGAAGGACTGATTTATTGTGTTGACTTTAAGATTATAGGTATAGATTTAATTTTAAAGTTTGTGGGAAATGACCTTAAAGGTGCTCTGAGCGATTGCATGCATGTTTTAGTCTACAACATTTGTTGTCACATACAGCAAACTTCTCCTCTCTATCTGCTAGCTGCCTGTCCCCAGAACACACTGTAAAAACAACGTGGTCTCTGTAGACAGCCCAGGGTCTACAAACGGCAACAAAAACAAACTGTGCCCACCTGCACCATGAAGCGTACACAAACAGTGTTCCAGCGTTCCAGCCAATAACAGACAAGAAGGATTTGAGGAGGGGGTGGGGGGGGTTAGTGCGCCGAAGCACAAAGGGAGGAGACGGGATGAGGAGGAAGGATGGGCGAGCTAGTCTCGTTTTGGTTAAAAATACTTTGAACGTCAATTTTTTTCCTGAAATATGAAAGCTTGTGAAAGATTATATTTTGGGACTTGAGACAAAGAAATGTTATATTGTATACAATAATAATACATTTTTGTATTGCTTATTTTTGTCTGTTTCAAAAAACGTTTTTTAAATCCACTGAAAGGAAACCAGACAGATCTGCTGAAATGTAAAGATATCATATACCACTTTGTTCTCTTCACATTATGTAAACTGAACTGTATCATCTGTAGGAACAGCTGTCAGGGACACTGAGTGCTCTGAATTACCCTTTGTTGAAATGTAGAGTAAAGCTGCCTCGCCTTGATCGCTGGAAACCATGCACGTTCCGACTTTCTTAGCCGAGTGGTGATGAAAATCTTAATAATTAAAACTACGTCCAACTTCATAACTCAGGACAAAATCAGTATAATTAGACGATAAAGGCCAGTGCGCGTGGTTTGGTAGTCAAAAACAGCAAAGGCTTTGACCAATTTTAGTATATTAAGTTTATTTGTATGAACTATTTACCGTAAACAATATTCTGATAGATGCAGTAGAATATCACAAACTTGGAAAAAGAAAAATTCCCACATTCTAATCTTGCTTTTAACGTTTTGGGTCCCTCTCTTGACAAAGGTCCAGATGGACAGAGATTCTGCAAGATCAGAATGTGGATTTCTTTTTCAGAGTCACATTAGTACATTGAGTGAAACGTCTCTGTGCTAAACAATCGCCAGTTAAAGCTATTTCTAAAATCCCTGCCAACCATCATCAGGGCTGACAGCTCGGTGTCCTGATGAGCTACAGTCTGCAGGACAAACTTCACTGATGGTAGATACTCGGTATTCCTCTGCCAGGTTTCAGTAGAAGAGAAGAAATGTCTCGTTGGTAAGGGAGCGAGCGTTGAGCAGAGCCGTCCTGAAGAAGCTTGGTCTGGAGTGGCTTCAGTAGAGACAAGAGGCTGCAGGGGCCAGGTGTTTTCTCTCTGACATACCTGCCTTCAGACACAGATGTCTGTGTGTCTGGGGCTTGTAATGACAGGGAGGGAGAATGTCGGCCTTTAAGGAGTTCTCACCAACGGCAGCTCTCTGTACAAGCAGCAGAATGTACAGGTGAGAGAGATGGAGCAGATGTTATGATGAGAGCCTGGAGCGGCTCAATACTTAGTCCAGGATTTAGTCTGTGCCTTACTCCAAGCTGTTAGTCCAGACCGAACTAGTCTCTGTCCAGTAACACTCTGTAAGATAGTGATGCAGACTGAGACCAGCAGGGGTCACGTTTGGAGCACAGTGCCAAAATTCACCTGTGGATCTTGATTCATTTCTGTTCAACGTACAAGGTGCCAGCATCACACTGGATTTCATTGAACCTGGACCTTTCCTCACCACAGTGTCAGGTTGACTGTCTCTGTGTTTATTACCACAGCCCCCCCCCTGAGAGAGAAATACATTGAGTTTAAACAGAAAATTTATACATTGGTAAGACATGAACATTTAATGAAGAATTCACTACTGTCTTACCCGCAGCCTCTGTCTTCTTTAGGTGGACGTTTATTCTTTGCTGAGGTACTGATAAAAGAGTGATACCATTTAATACTACTATAAAATCATTTCTACGTCCTCCTGTACTACAGTAACATGGACTGTATAAAGTAAAGAACAACCTGTTGGAGATTGTCTTAATCGTTTTTTCTTCCTGTAATAAAACATTACCAATGAAAAACACCTCAATCAACATAATGATCTGACAATTATATATGTATCAAAACATAAATGTGTTAATTGTCTTAATGCCAATCATACCGGTCTTTCTTCTTCTTGAGGCACAGCAAGAAAAACAAGCGAGCATGATGAATAAACAGATCTCACATCATCACAGCCCACAACGAGGCCATCACAGCTCCTGAACGAACCCTAAACCTGGTTCCCAATTCAGCATCCGTGAAGCACTTCCTGTTTTATCAGCTGAGATTCATGTCTCACATCTGGAATGATAGAGGGACAGTTAGACAGGAACCTGTGTAGAAACCAGCTGCTGCTCTAAGAGTTCGGTGTGTCCATGTCTGATCTGAGCTTCACTATGTGTGTGTGGCTGACACGATGGAATAATGTCCCATCGAGAAAATGTTCCATCGCTGCAGTTCAGAGAAT
>NC_045744.1:26769325-26769558 GCF_008692095.1 Etheostoma spectabile
ATGTCCCTCTATCATTCCAGATGTGAGACATTGAATCTTCAGCTGATAAAACCAGGAAGTGCTTCAACGGATGCTGAATGTGGAGAACCAGGTTTAGGGTTCAGTTCAGGAGCTGTGATTGGCCTCGTTGTGGGGCTTGTGATGATTGAGATCTGTTTATTCATCATGCTCGCTTTGTTTTTCTTGCTGTGCCTCAAGAAGAAGAAAGACACAGGTATGATTGGCATTAAGAC
>NC_045744.1:26769583-26774185 GCF_008692095.1 Etheostoma spectabile
AATTTAAATCATTTATGTTTTTGATACATAATATAATTGTCAGATCATTATGTTGATTGAGGTGTTTTTCATTGGTAATGTTTTATTACAGGAAGAAAAACGATTAAAGACAATCTCCAACAGGTATGTTCTTTACTTATTACCAGTCCATGTGTTACTGTAGTAACAGGAGGACGTAGAAATGATTTTATAAGTAGTATTAAATGGTATCACTCTTTTATCAGTACCTCGCAAAGAATTAAACGTCCCACCTAAAGAAGAAGAGGCTGCGGTAAGACAGTAGTGAATTCTTCATTAAATGTTCATGTCTTACCAATGTATAAATGTTTCTGGTTAAACTCAATGTATTTCTTCTCAGGGGGGGGGCTGTGGTAATAAACACAGAGAGACAGTCAACCTCCTGACACTGTGAGGAAAGGTCCAGGTTCAATGAAATCCAGTTGGATGCTGGACCGTTGTACGATTGAACAGAAAGAATCAGTCCAGGTGAATTTTGGGCACTGTGCTCCAAATGCACACCCTGCTGGTCTGCAGTTGCATCACTATCTTACGAGATGTTACTGGACAGAGACTAGTCGGTTGGAATAACAGCTTGGAGTAAGCACAGACTAAATCCTGGACTAAGTATGTGAAGGCTCCGGCTCTCACTCTAACATCTGCTCCATCTCTCTCACCTGTACATTCTGGCTGTACAGAGAGCTGCACGTTGTGGATACCCTTAAAGGCCGACATTCTTCCCTCCCTGTCATTACAAGCCCCAGACACACAGAATCTGTGTTGAAGGCAAGGTATTGTCAGAGAGAAAACACTGGCCCCTGCAGCCTCTTGTCTCTACTGAAGCCACTCCAGACCAAGCTTCTGTTCAGGAGGCTCTGCTCAACGCTCGCTCCCTTACCAACGAGATTTTTCTTCTTCGTACTGAAACCTGGCGAGGAATACGAGAGTATTCGTACCATCAGTGAAGTTTGTCCTGGCAGACTGTAGCTCATCAGGACACCGAGGCTGTCAGGCCCTGATGATGTGTTGGCAGGGATTTTAGAAATAGCTTTAACTGGCGATGGGTAGCACAGAGACGTTTCACTCAATTGTACTAATGTGACTCTGAAAAAAGAAATCCACATTCTGATCTGCAGAATCTCCTGTCCTCTGGACCTTTGTCAAGAGAGGGACCAAACGTTAAAAGCAAGATTTAGAATGTGGGATTTTTCTTTTCCAAGTTTGTGATATTTCTACTGCATATTCAGAATTATTGTTTTACGGTAAATAGTTCATACAAATAAACTTAATATGATAAAATTGGTCAAAGCCTTTGTGCTGGATTTGATGTACTACCAAATACACGCACAGCTGGCCTTTATCGTCTAATATACTGATTTTGTCCTGAGTTATGAAGTTGGACGTAGTTTTATTATTAAAGATTTTCATACCACTCGGCTAAGAAAGTCGGGTGCATGTTTACCGAAGTCATGAAGGCGAGGAGGCTTTATCTTACATTTCACAAAAGGGTAATTCAAAGATCCCGCTGACTTGATAAGATATAAGTTAAGAGATAATTGTTTATTAGTCCCCCCACCCAAGGTGTTGTGCGAAAACAACTGTGAACGACCAAGGATATAACCATGTACCTCCAGGGCATAGATCCTGCTGGGATCAACAGCAGATTACCAGGGGCCTCTCCAGCCTGCAGAGTGATGCTGACAGTACGCTTGTTTCATTTAACCGCAAATACTTTTGATTCCCTGGAAGGAAATATTTTTCTCACTTCATATTTCACAGGTGGGTCAAAGGAAGTGTCTTTGCTATTAGACCATATTAAAATAGGACTTTTAATAATTATTAACCATGCTAACATATAGACCAACAGTGTGCTATGACACTGCTTCCTTCGAAAGGAATATAAGTTCTCACAAAATGATATGGTACAGAAGAATTAAAAATAACAAGAAATATGCTACTCAATTATAGATGCTCTATACTTCTGACATTTCATGATTTTTTTTCTTGTGAAATACTGGATAGTTTTGACTATTCAGGCGCTACGGAGTTTCAGTTAAACAGGTTAAGGGGTTAAGAGGAGAAAATCTCTCTTTGGTTCCCTCTGCTCACAAACTCATGGAATGTAAAAGTGGGGACTAAGTAGAGTGTGTGTTGCATTTTAGGGATTACCAAAAAAGAGAGGACACAAAAATGATTATTCACAAAATCAGCAGTGCTTTATCAATTTTGCCCATTGCGGAGACAAGAGTAATTAGTTGTCATAACAGTGAAGGTTGTCCTACATCATTGTGAATTGTAAGAGTCTGCACGATTGCTTTCTGCGGTGCAGAGCTCCATCAAACACACGGCTGGCAGCAGCACTTCACGGACAGAAGGCACGCAGCTGAGAAGGCAGGCCTGCTATACATATTAATATTGGTTCAGAAAATTTTGTTTTCTTGATTAAGTTCTATTCAATTGTTTTATTTAGCGTTTTAATGTATTATGATGCTCATGTAGTAGGGCTATAGCCTTTTATATATTGGATTTGCCTAAACGGGGCGGGATGTGGACTAGTCGGTAGAGAGCGTGTTTGCCGCAAATACGGAGGTCTGCCGTGGTCAATCCCTGCCTGAAGTCTTGTCGAAGTGTCCTGGCAAGACACGAACCCGAGTGACCCCGGGCTTGCGCATCGGGGTGTGAATGTGTGAGGAGCAATGTTTATATGATGAGCAGCGGGGCACCTGTAACGGCAGCCCCGGTCAACAGGCTTACCTGAATGTGTGTAATGGTGAAGGTCTCCTAAAGCGCTTGAGCAGTTGTTAAGACTGGAAAAGCGTAATTAAATACGCACATTTACATTCAAACTAAATGACATAAGGGATACATTGTATTATATATTATCTTTTGTCTATAGTGCAATTTATTACCCTGGTTGTGTGCCTTTGTGGTGTGTGTGTGAGAATTCTTCATTCTAAAACAGGACGTTATAACAGAAGGTTCTACACTCTTTCATCTACATTCATGTGATGTCATAGAAATGCGAACGACAACAGTAAATTTAGATTCTTTATAGATTCAATTTCATTGGCGACACTGATTTTAGTGAACCAAACGCAACAAAAACTAGCATCTTGGAAGGACGACATGACGCACGACTTCGTGATGCTACGACGCTACAGACTGAGCGGTGAGTAAGTGAATAATAAGTACGGTGTCGTTTCGCTAGACATTTTCGATGTGTGGCGATATGTGCTAAATTCTACATTTGGGAGAGTTATAACGCCAGCTGTGTGGGTAGTTGTTACTCAATGTTGTCACAATTGGAAAGTTTGAACATACTTTTAGAGAAAAGTAATCCAGTCATGGCTTTGCAAATGGCCTACTTAGCTGCAAGTTTACTATTGAACAAACAAATCCAATGCCCCAAAACCTTTGCCGACAGTTAAGTGGTATTGTTATGGTCGTTTTGAAGACTATATTCACAAAAACAGAGAGGAGTGGTAAAAAAGCTTATCCACCAAAATAGAGATGGACTACTGTTATTCTCTTGCAAGGCATGTTGACTTTTGATGAAGAGGAACCCCACTTGGAACCCTTTCTTATGCATCTAGCGGGACCTCAACACAGCACTTCGACTTCGATTATTTACACCATGAATGAAACTTAAGCAAATGCTTGTTTTTTTCAGCAAAGCGTTAATATATAAATAAGAGTTAGTTGTTGTCTTTTGCAACTCCTATTGTATCTCATTATATCGCTTATTTTCGTTTTTGCTCAACTAAACTAACTCTCTCATTCTCCCGTTACTCAAGTGCTGTTAGAGATCATAAAAAAAAAGGCTGTCTTCCACCATGTCAAACTGAAGTTCGAGACCAAACTGGGCAACTCCTGGATACACACTTGTCTGTCGGTTTTTAGAGGTGTCCAGGGGCACACTGGCAGAGAGAAGACGGACACGGAGGAGTAGACAGGACCCAACATTGGGCTGCAGAGACAGAGGAGTATGATTTTTTGGAACTTTAAACAGATTTGCAACCTCTGATGGATAAATAGGTTAATGTAACCTTTGTGTTGTGGAATTTATTTCTAAAAATAAATCATTAATTAAGTCATAAAATCCAGCAAGTGATTTTTTGTTGTCAAGTGGGTGGACGAGCATGTGATTACGCCACTCCAAATTGGCTGCGGTTGGACACTTGTGGCAGGGGAAGGACGCGGGGGGGGGGGGGGGGGGGGTGGAGCTAGGCGGAAGAGATGGCGTACTGTGAAGGTCACCTACTGCTTCAGTGAATATCCTCCCTGCCACGCGTGCAAAGGGGATGCCGGGCTGTCAACATCACTTTGGCCATTTGCTGGTAATGTTCTGCAATTTTTACTTTTACTTACTTTACTTTCACTTTGATGTGATTTCCTCTAGGGATCAAATCTCCAACAGGTATGTTCTTTACTGTTATTACTCAGTCCATGTTACTGTAGTACAGGAGGACGTAGAAATGATTTTATACGTAGTAATTAAATGGTATCACTCTTTTATCAGTACCTCAGAAAGAATAAACGTCCACCTAAAGAAGAAGAAGAGCTGCAGGTAAGACAGTAGTGAATTCTTCATTTAAATGTTCATGT
>NC_045744.1:26774195-26774284 GCF_008692095.1 Etheostoma spectabile
TATAAAATGTTTCTGTTTAAACTCAATGTATTTCTCTCCTCAGGGGGGGGGCTGTGGTAAATAAACACAGAGACAGTCAACCTGACACT
>NC_045744.1:26774294-26774888 GCF_008692095.1 Etheostoma spectabile
GGTCCAGGTTCAATGAAATCCAGTTGGATGCTGGCACCTTGTACGTTGAACAGAAATGAATCAGTCCAAGGTGAATTTTGGGCACTGTGCTCCAAAGTGACCCCCTGCTGGTCTGCAGTCTGCATCACTATCTTACAGAGATGTTACTGGACAGAGACTAGTCGGTCTGGACTAACAGCTTGGAGTAAGTCACAGACTAAATCCTGGACTAAGTATGTGACGGCTCCAGGCTCTTCACTCATAACATCTGCTCCATCTCTCTCACCTGTACATTCTGCTGCTTGTACAGAGAGCTGCCGTTGTGTGGAACTCCTTAAAGGCCGACATTCTCCCCTCCCTGTCATTACAAGCCCCAGATCACACAGACATCATGTGTCTGAAGGCAGGTATTGTCAGAGAGAAAACACCTGGCCCCTGCAGCCTCTTGTCTCTACTGAAGCCACTCCAGACCAAGCTTCTGTCAGGACGGCTCTGCTCAACGCTCGCTCCCTTACCAACGAGACATTTCTTCTTCTTCTTACTGAAACCTGGCAGAGGAATACCGAGTATTCGTCCATCAGTGAAGTTTGTCCTGCAGACTGTAGCTTCATCAGG
>NC_045744.1:26774898-26775329 GCF_008692095.1 Etheostoma spectabile
TGTCAGGCCCTGATGATGGTCTGGCAGGGATTTTAGAAATAGCTTTAACTGGCGATTGGTTAGCACAGAGACTGTTCACTCAATTGTACTTAATGTGACTCTGAAAAAAGAAATCCCACATTCTGCTCTTGCAGAATCTCTGTCCCTCTGGACCTTTGTCAAGAGAGGGACCAAAACGTTAAAAGCAAGATTAGAATGTGGGATTTTTCTTTTTCCAAGTTTGTGATATTTTCTACTGCATCTATACAGAATTATTGTTTTACGTGTAAATAGTTCATACAAATAAACTTAATATGACTAAAATTGGTCAAAGCCTTTTTGCTGTATTTTGATCTACCAAACTCACGGCCCAGCTGGCCTTTATCCGTCTAATTATACTGACTTTTTGTCCTGAGTTATGAAGTTGGACGTAGTTTTAATTATTAAAGATT
>NC_045744.1:26775339-26775763 GCF_008692095.1 Etheostoma spectabile
CTCGGCTTAAGAAAGTCGGCGTGCATGTTTACACGAAGTCATGAAGGCGAGGCAGCTTTATCTCTACATTTCAACAAAAGGGTAATTCAAAGATCCCCGCTGACTTGATAAGATATAAGTTAAGAGATAATTTGTTTATTAGTCCCCCCAAAGGTGTTTGTGCGAAACACTGTGAACGACAAGACTATAACCATGTACCTCCCAGGGCATAGCATCCTGCTGGGATCAACCAGCAGATTACCAGGGGCCTCTACAGCCTGCAGAGTGATGCTGACAGGTACGCTTGTTTCATTTAACCTGAACTACTTTATAGATTCCCTGGAAGGAAATATTTTTCTCACTTTCATTATTTCACAGGTCGGGTCAAAGGAAGTGTCTTTGCTATTATAGCCATATTAAAATAGGACTTTTAATAATTATTCAA
>NC_045744.1:26775773-26775852 GCF_008692095.1 Etheostoma spectabile
ATATAGACCAAACAGTGTGCTATGACACTGCTTCCTTCGCAAGGAATATAAGTTCTCACAAAATGATTATTGGTACAGA
>NC_045744.1:26775862-26775945 GCF_008692095.1 Etheostoma spectabile
ATAAAAGAAATATTGCTACTCAATTATAGATGTCTCTACTTCTGACATTTCTATGATTTTTTTTTCTTGTGAAATACTGGATA
>NC_045744.1:26775955-26776201 GCF_008692095.1 Etheostoma spectabile
TTCAGGCCTCTAGGAGTTTCAGATTAAACAAGGTTAAGGGGTTAAGAGGAGAAAATCTCTCTTTGGTTCCCTCTGCTCACAACTCATGGACATGTAAAGAGTGGCCTAAGTAGAGTGTGCTTGCATTTTAGGGATTACCAAAAAAGAGAGGACACAAAAAACTGATTATCACAAATCAGCAGCTTTATCAATTTTGCCCATTGCGGAGCACAAGAAGTAATTAGTTGTCATAACAGTGAATGTTGT
>NC_045744.1:26776226-26778289 GCF_008692095.1 Etheostoma spectabile
CATTCGGATTTTTTTGGGTGGAATTGATTTATTTAGGGGTGGAAATTTAATCATTGTTAGGACAACTAATTATTCTTGTCTCCGCAATGGGCAAAATTGATAAAGCTGCTGATTTGTGATATCAGTTTTTGTTGTGTCCTCTCTTTTTTGTAATCCCTAAATGCAAGCACACTCTCTAGTCCACTCTTTACATGTCCATGAGTTGTGAGCAGAGGGAACCAAAGAGAGATTTCTCCTCTTAACCCCTTAACCTTGTTTAATACTGAAACTCCTAAGCGCTGAATAGTAAACTATCCAGTATTTACAAGAAAAAAATCATAGAATGTCAAAGTAGAGACATCATAATTGAGTAGCATATTTCTGTTTTTTTATTCTTCTGTACCATAAATCATTTTGGTGAGAAACTATATTCCTTGCGAAGGAAGCAGTGTCATAGCACACTGTTTGGTCTATATGTTAGCATGGTGAATAATATTAAAAGTCACTATTTTAATATGGCTATATAGCAAAGAACACTTCCTTTGAACCGACCTGTGAAATAATGAAAGTGAGAAAAATATTTCCTTCCAGGAATCTATAAAGTAGTTCAGGTTAATGAAACAGCGTACCTGTCAGCATCACTCTGCAGGCTGTAGGGCCCCTGGTAATCTGCTGTTGATCCCAGCAGGATGCTATGCCCGGGGAGGTACATGGTTATTCTTGGTCGTTTCACAGTGTTTTCGCACAAACACACTTTGGGGGGACTAATAAACAAATTATCTCTTAACTTATATCTTATCAAGTCAGCGGGATCTTTGAATTACCCTTTTGTTGAATTAGAGATAAGCTCCTCGCCTTCATGACTTCGTGTAAACTGCAGCCGACGATTCCTTAAGCCGAGTGGTGATGAAATCTTTAGTTAATATAAAAAAAAAACAAAAAAAAAAAAACGAGGAACTTCAAAAAAAAAAAAACAATAATAAGATAATAAAAAAAAAAAAAAAAATTGCGTTAGTTTGAAAAATACACAACAATATGAACCAAAAAAAATTATCAAAAAAAAAATTAAGTATTTGATAACACAAAAAAAAAAAAAAAAAAAAAAAAAAAAGAAAAAAAAAAAAAAAAAAAAAAAAAAAAAAATAAAAAACACAAACAAAAAAAACTACGTCACTTTACAATAAGACAATCCGTTACGTAAAGCCAGTGGCTAGTTGAGCACAAAAGTCAAGGTTGACAATTATTATAGATGGAACATTCACGTCAATAATCTGCTTAGACGTAGGAAAAATATCACAAACTTGGAAAAAGAAAATCCCACATTTCTAATCTGGCTTTCAACGTTGTTTGGTCGCCTCTCTTGACAAAGGTACCAGAGGGAAGAGCTTCTGCAAGAGCAGAATGTGGGATGTTTTTTTCAGAGTCACATTAGTACAATTGATGTGAACAGTCTCTGTGTACCAACCAATCGCCAGTTAAAGCTATTGTCTAAAATCCCGCCACCCATCTCAGGGCCTGAGCCTCTCGGTGTCTGATGAAGCTCAGTCTCAGGACAAACTCACTGATGCCGAATACTCGGTATTCCTCTGCCAGGTTTCAGTATGAAAAGAAAGAAATTCTCGTTGGTAAGGGACGAGAGGTTGAGAGAGGCCGTCCTGACAGAAGCTTGTCTGAGTGGCTTCAAGAGAAAGAGGCTGCAGGGGCCAGGTGTTTTCTTCTGACAATACCTCTGCCTTCAGACACATGATGTCGTGTGATTGGGGCTTGTGAATGACAGGGTGGGGAGAATGTCGGCTTTAACTGAGTTTCCAAACAACGCAGCTTTCTGTACAGCAGCAGAATGTACAGTGAGGAGATGGAGCAGATGTTTGAGTGCAGGCCTGGAGCCGTAAATTAATATTGGTTTCAGAAATACTTTTGTTTTTCTTGATTTAATGTTTCTATTCAATGTGTTTTTATTTAGCGTTTTAATGTATTATGATGCCTCATGTAGTAGGCTATAGCCTTTTATATATTTGGATTTGCCTAAACGGGGCGGCTGTGGCTCAGTGGTAGAGCGGTTGCCTGCCAATCGGAAGGTTGGT
>NC_045744.1:26779189-26779395 GCF_008692095.1 Etheostoma spectabile
TGCGACATTAAGTTATTTCTATGTCTGTTTTGAAGACTATATTCACAAAAAAAGAGTAGATGGTTAAAAAGCTTATCCACCAAATAAGACTGGATCTCTGTTATTCTCTCTTGCAGGGCATGATGACTTTTGATGAAGAAGGAACCCCACTTGGAACCTTTCTTTATGATCAGGATGGGGACTCAACACAGACTTTCAGACTTCCT
>NC_045744.1:26779432-26779551 GCF_008692095.1 Etheostoma spectabile
TTTTTTTTTACCCACAAGCTAATATATATATCATAAGAGTTAGTTTGTCTGTCCTTATTGTACTCATTATATCGCTTATTTTCTGTTTTTGCTCAACTAACTCACTCTCCTCATTCCTC
>NC_045744.1:26779576-26782065 GCF_008692095.1 Etheostoma spectabile
AGTGATGCTGAAGGTGAAGCTGTTTCATTAAACCTGATACTTTATAGATTTACCTGGAAGGAACTATTTTTCTCAAACTTTCATTATTTCACAGGTCGGGTTCAAAGGAAGTGTCTTGCTATTATAGCCTATGAAAATAGGACTTTTAAAGAATTATTCAAACTCATGCTAAACATATAGACCAAACAAGTGTGCTATGACAGCTTCTTCCAAGGGAATATAAGTCTCACCAAAAGATTATTGGACAGAAGAATAAAAAATAAAGAATATTGCGACTCAATTATCGATGTCTCTATTATGACATTCTTGATTTTTTTTTCTTGTGAAATTATGGATAGTTGGACCTATTAGGGCCTTAGGAGTTCAGATTTAAACAAGGTTAAGGGGTTAAGAGGGAACCAATCTTCTTTGGTTCCCTCTGCTCACAATCTCATGGACATGTAAAGGGGAATAAGGAGAGTGTGCATTGATTTAGGGATTACAAAAAGAGAGGACACAACAAAAACTGATGATCACAATCAGCAGCTTTTCAATTTTGCCCCTTGCGGGCAAAAGAAGTAATTAGTTGTAATAAACAGTGAATGTTGTCCTACTCATGTGACTTGTCAGAGTCTGCACGATGCGTTATGCGGTGACAGAGCCTCCCATCCAAAACCACGGTGGCAGCAGCACTCACTAGACAGAAGGCAATCAGCTGTGACAGGCCCTGCTATCAATATAATATGGTTCAGAAAATACTTTTGTTTTTCTGATTTAGGTTTTCTAGTCAATGTGTTTTTATTTAGCGTTGTAATGTATTTGATGCCTATGTCGTAGGCATATAGCCTTTTATATATTGGATTTGATCTAAACGGGCGCGGCTGTGGCTCAGTGGTAGGAGGCGGGTTGCCTGCCAACGGAAAAGTTGGTGGTTCAATCCCTCCCCCGGCGTTAATGTCGAAGGTCTGGGCAAGACACTGAACACCGAGTTGCCCCGGTGCTGCGCATCGGAGTGTGAATGTGTGCGGAATTGATCTGAGAGCACGGTGGCACCTTGTACGGCAGCCCCGGTCACAGTGTATGAATGGCTGTGAATGGTGAAATTCTCCTAAAAAAGGCTGGAGCAGTTGTTAGGACTGGAAAAAGCGCATATAAATACAGACATTTTTACATTTAAACAATGAAATAGGATACAATGGTAAGTATATATTATATTTGTAATATAGTGCAATTATACCGTGTGTGGTGTGTGTGTGTGGGGTGTGTGTGGTGGATTCTCATTCTAAACATGACAGTATAAAGAAGGTTCTACACTCTTTCATTCTACAGTTCATTGTGATGTCATAGAATGCGGAACGCAACAGTTAGGTTTAGGGATTCTTTATAGATTACATTTCATTTGGCTACCTGATTTCTAAGTGAACACAACGCAAAACTAGCCTTCTGAAGGAGACAAGACTCAAGACTTAGTGATCTACGACGCTACAGACACGGCGAGTAAAGGTGAATAATAAGTACGGTTGTAGTTTTGCTAGGGGAAATTTTAGATGTGTCGGGCCTAATTGCTGAATCCACATTGGGCGAGGTGATAACCCAGCTTGTGAGTAGTGTTAGTTGTTTTAATAATGTTGTCCAATGTAATGTGTGACATACTTTTAAGAAAATGAATCCAGTCAGGCTTTGCAATGTCTACTATAGCTGCAAGTTTCTAATTTGACAAAAAATCAAATCCCCCCACAACTTTGCGACATTACAGTTTTTCTATGTCTGTTTTGAAGGACTTAGATTCACAAAATAAAGAGTAGAATGGTAAAAAGCTTATCCACCCAATAAGGGGAACACTGGATTCTGTTATTCTCTCTTGCCAGCATGATGATTTTGAAATTGAAAGAAGGACCCACTTGGAACCTTCTTATGCGCAGGGATGGGGACCAACACGACTTTACCGATGCCTGATTCATTACACCATGCAATGAAACTTACGCAAATGCTTTTTTTTTTAACCAAAGATACTTATATATATCATAAGGAGTAGTTGTGTTGTCCTTATTGTACTAACTTGTCGCTTATGTCTGTTTTGCTCAACTAATCACTCTCTCAGTCCTCGCGTTCCTCATGCTTTTAGGATCATAAAAAAAAGGTGTCTTCCACCATGGCAAACGCAAGGCTGAGATCAACTGGGGCAACTGACAAACCTTGTCTGTACAGTTTTAAGGTCCATGGCACACTGGCAGACTGAAGAAGGACACGGAGGAGTAGACAGGACCCCAACATCTGGGTGCAGAGACAGATGAGTATGATTTTGTGTAACTTTTAATCAGATTCCAACCCTCTGTGGATAAATAGGTTTAATTTAACCTTGTGTTGTGGAATTTATTTCATAAAAATAAATCATAAATAATAAGTCCTAAAATACCAGCAAGTGATATTTTTAGTGTAAGTGGGTGGTGAGATGTGATAGCCACTCCAATTGGCTGGGTTGGACACTTGTGCAGGGGAGGACGGGGGGG
>NC_045744.1:26782089-26783281 GCF_008692095.1 Etheostoma spectabile
GTACTGTGAAGGTTCACCATACTTGCTTCCAGTGAATACTCCTCCCTGCAAGGTGAAAAGAAGAGATGCGTGGCTGTCAACATCACTTGGCCATTTGCTGGTATTTTCTGTCACTTTTTACTTTTACTTTACTTTACTTTCACATTTGATGTGATTTCCTCTAAGGGATCATTAAGAGCATGTCTTCTTTCTCCTTCTAAATTCCACAACACAACGTCTACGTATTCACAGACGGTTTCAGTCTGAGGGCTGCACGGTGGCACAGTGGTGAGCACTGTAGCCGCACAGAGAAAGAACTGTGTATGGTTCTGGATCTGTGCAGAGATTGCATATTCTCTCTGTGTACGCGTGGGTTTACTCCGGGTCCTCTCCGGTTCCCTCCCACATTAAATATGCAAAGTTTAGGTTAATTAGTTGCATACATTTGGATGATATAATCATAACAATAAACATCAAGAAAAATAATTTCTGCTTGTTTTGTCTTTTATTTTATTATTTTACTTTCAACAGGGCAATTCAAAGTGCTTTACTCCGAATCAGTTAAAAAATAAAAACAGATAAAACACAAGAATAAAAGTTACAGTGCAGTATAAGAAATTAAACATTAAAGGAATGAACATTCATTTAAAGAACAAAGAACGGCAACATCAAAAAGAAAGGTCTTCATCCTTGATTAAAGAACTGAGAGTAGCAGCAGATCTGCAGGTTTCTGGGAGTTTGTTCCAGATCTGAGGAGCATAGAAACTGAACGTCATGTTGCTTCTAAGGCTGAATCTGAAGATGTTGATATTACTGAGCTTTTTAACTTTAAACATTTAATTCATTTCATATAAGAAGGGGACAATGCAAATGAATAAAAAGGCATGATAATACAGTACATGGGTTTAAGATGCCATAATTGGCTAAAGGGCTGTTTTTCTTCTGTAGTCCCATTGCATCGATGTTAAAAGGGCTTTATAAAATACAAGCTATGCAATAACTAACTTTAGACTGGAATGATGAGGTGTTTGGGTTCATTTCTTTAAGGTATCATAAGGTTCATCAGGGCACAGATGTCCACTTGGACTGAATAAACCGGGTGGTAGTAGCTCAGTCCTGAGGTAGTTGGGTTGGGAACTAGAGGTTCAAGTCCAGAATACAGAGTGTGGATTGGTAGCTGGATAGGTGCCCTTGAGCAAGGCGCTGAACCCCC
>NC_045744.1:26783291-26784767 GCF_008692095.1 Etheostoma spectabile
ACTCTGACACCTCTCCATCAGTGTGTATAGCATATATAGGTCCTGAGCATTGGTGTAATTCAGGCCAGTATTTAATGTGTGTGCAACTGCACTAACAGAATGAAAATTGTGAATTTCCCCACATGGGATAAATAAAGGCATTAGAAAAAATAAAAGACAAAAAGATGGAATAACTGCCACTAATTATGACACCAGTTCAGGTCATGTTGTTGGATTAAATCAAACCATTTTAAAACTGAGCACTCCTGACCTCTAGTGATTAAAGTCAGTGTAACATGCTGTCATGCAACACACCTAATACATGTTTTAACTCCCTCAGTAATATCTACTAGGTGGAACATGGGAAAATAATCACAGTAAGAACTGTGAGAGAGGGACTCCAGTTGAGACCCAGTTAAAAATGTTCCATAGAAACGTCTCAAACTACTCCACTATACGACAAGTAGCAGCCGTCAGAATGTGTGACCCCACTGTAACTGCTTCATAATGGAGTCAAACTTGTATATATATATTTTATGGTGGTTATTTCATCCCTTCACAATAATCTGGACACATCATTTACTTTGAGTAATCACAAAGCCAGTACCTCGGAGGTCAAACTAATAATGGCACGCTCAATATAAACTTGCATGTGTAATATCAAAACACAAGTAAACACTTCTCCTGACCACTAATGCTCTTTAAACTGCTACAGAAGGGGTTGGAGACATTTCTATGGGACATTTTTAACTGGGTCTCAATTGGAGTCCAGGCAGACTGCTGCCTTCTACAAAAAGAGGAAGCTTTGATGTTTTCAGAGAGCCTTTCAAGCCCCAGAGTTTTATATTCATAAAGATACATCTTCCACAGAGGGTTCCAGTATTACTGATGACTGACGGCATGAAGTACTGGCTCAAAATAAAAGAATTATCCATTTGTCCAGATTATTGTGAAGGGATGGAATAACTCCTTTTAACTCCTTTATTTATCATCCTTTATTTATCATTTTAGACATTTATCAGTGGAGAGGGGCCAGACTCCCTGTACTAATGAACTGTTCCAGAGTCAGGTAGGACCAGGCTGTGGTGATAACAGTCTCATGGAATCAGCAACTTGTTGAACACAATGTCAAATGAACGTAGAGTGATTTACATCTTTAACCTGTGATGTATCTCTGCCTCTAATTAGCAACTTGTCAAACACAATGCTCAACTGTATACAGAGGGATTTGTACCTGTAAATGTATATTGTGTGTCTAGTTTGGAACTCATATCTCATCATTTGTTAATCAATTTAGTATTTTTCAAATGACATATATCATAAATCTCCTATTTGTGTGGTTAATTTTGAGACTGTGAATATCCCAATGCTCTCCAGTAGATGGCGGTAATTTCTTCTTCCCTCTTTTTCTGAGACGGGTATGGCTGCAGACTGGGGCGTCCCATGTCATCCGTCCCGTCTGATGCGGTCTCGTCTCATACGGAGGTGTGTCCAACG
>NC_045744.1:26784777-26794390 GCF_008692095.1 Etheostoma spectabile
AGGGTCAAAATTACGATATCGCGAATAATTTTCCAAATGGAGTCACGGGTAAATTCGTGACCACATTTGTTGCAATTGATTGAAAAACGTTAAAAAACTGTTAAAGAAACAATTTTGCCAAAGCCTAGCCTACATGTAGTTTGCTCATTTTTGAATGTTGACAGGGCTGCCAACTTTTCCCAAAACCTTGGAGTGAGATTTGGGGGGGCCAACCCATATTTTGCCGCGTACAAAGCAATTTCTTTGGGTCTTTATCCTTCAGGGTTTAAATTGGGATTTGTTATATGTGGGGGGGGATGGGGGTATGCCCCCCCAGAATTTTTTTTTTTTTAAAATAAACCATTAAATGGCACTTTCTGGAGAGTTTTTTGCAAGAAAATGCAGAAATCAAGTCTTACATGATATGTGCAAAACTGTAGGGTTAAGAACCTTTGTGTTGTTGTAGTATCAACAGACGGCATTTAGCATTTACATTATTTACAATATTAACTTCTTATGATATAAGACCTGACCCAGACAATGTGCCAAACATAATGAACCACATGAAGAGACAGTAGCATATGTCAGCAACAGCTGAGAAGATTTGGGTCTGTGGGGGAACAGGTCCAGGGGTTTCTGGTGTAGGGAACAGGGACCCAAAGTTAAATTAATTTGAGGGATCAACTAAGACCACTGAAATTCTAAAGAATAAGAACCATAGTTACATAGTATCTTATCCTTTAACCTTTGTGCCAAGGCTCAGTATGTTTGGCCCTTATGCTCTGTGCCCACTTACTGTATTTACTTTTTGGGAAAATAAAGACTATTTGTTCATTTTATAAAATAAAATTAATTATTTCAGTTACATTAGATGCACCGAGGTTAGAGAAGCACAATAGTGGCCCAACGTTGCAGTATATATAGTATATATAGTATAGTATATACTGTATAGTATAGTATAGCTCAGATGTGTTTCATCAGATTTTTGCTCATGTTTACAACTTTGTGCACATTCAAAATATAACTCCTCCATCTCTGTTGTCCGACATTTGGAGAGTTGTAATCTAGTCTGCTGTGCATGTTATTGCTCCGCTGATATGGTGGATCTCATTCAGACCGTCGCACAGACACAGAGGCCCATTTGGGTCTCTGGTCTCTGACAAAGTTTAGAGGAGGCTGTACGCTCTCTTCATCGGAGGTCTGCACGGATGCAACGCCTCACTGCCCACAGCAGAGCGAGTCCACCAGCCGCGCTGCTCACCTCTATTTTTACAGAGAGAGTGGTCACGAAGCGACGGTCGGGTCTGTGATACTCAGAGCTCATACCTGGAGCCGGGGAAATGCACCTGGGATGGATCGTAAAAAAAATGTTCTCAGTTTGCGACAATTCGAAACTTCCACAGACAGGGAGCGCTCTTGAACCCCTCACAGTCTCTGAAAACACAACTAGTCAATCACGATGGCAGTGGCACAACGGTAGATCTATAGATAACTCATCTTTCAGAAATTGAGACCGGGTGACACTTCAGCGTGAGAAATCGGGAGTGTGCGTGTGCGCCGTGGTGAACCAGTCAAATGCGTGTGTCTCACGGCCAATGCGTGAGAGTTGGCAGCCCTGTTGTTATGAATTGATACTATAAATAAAATTGAATTGAATTGAACAGATTAAATCAATAACGTAGAGGAAATAAATCCTACTGACCTGGTTTTAAACAGTGCCAGGCAGGAAGGAATAATTCAGGTCAGGTGTATCATAACAGTTTGGTCGAAGTTGGCTCCATACTCTTGTCTTTCTCGCGCCAGTCCTTTGGATCTCGCGCGGGGTTTCGGTGGGTTTTCGCACGCCTCACAGCGGACCAATCAGAGGGCAGTGTTTCTTCAGAAGCGTCTCGTTGCCATGCAGTTGTCCTGAAACCTGTCCCAAAGATCCTTTGTACTAGTTGTTCTAACCCGTCTCTGTCTGTCCCTGTCCGGCAGAGAGGGTGAGTTCCGCATCTGTGTAAACAGAGATGGATTTACTTTGAGCAAATATTTCAAATGTAGATTCCTGTTAATGTTCAGGTTGTTCTTATATGGCCAGAAATCATCATTGTAGTGTATGTGTGCAACGGTTGGGGATGTTAGATGTTCGCCAGTAAAACTAACGTTTCAGCTGTGCAGAAGTTATTATAACAGAACTAGAGAGTTTTTGTACTAAGTCTACTGAATCGATTTTTTATTTTTATTTTTATCATTATTTTTATTTTTTTTGTTAGTCTTAAATGTTAAAGGACAGCAGGCGGCTGCAGTGAACCCGGTTGGAGACAGGCACGCCTGTTGCTGTGTGTCTGTCCAATCCCACTTGAGAGCACACTCGGAGAATTAGCATACGACCAATGATCACAGCCATGCAAATATTCGCTTGACTAGCATTGTCCCGGACAGTTTTAATGTGAAGCTGCCAGATTTATCTCTCAGTTGCAGCACAGCGGACCACAGATAAAGTGTGTGCGTTTCGTCGAGAAGATACCAGGATAACTCGCCAGTACGACACTCTTTGCTCTAAAGTGGATTAGGATTTTATGTACAACATGACATTTGAGGAACTAAGTGGGGATTACTCTCAAGAAAGGTAAATATTTTAGGATTTTGACTAATTCCAGGAATTCTAGTCGATGCATAACGTTAACGTTATTTACCGGCGTCGACCTGCTAAAGTTACGCTGATTATCGCCACCATACAGTTGTTTGTGTGCAGCAACATGGCATGCATTAAACAGATATATGCACAATGGGTTGTTGTAACGTTAACGTTACTTACTCACGGCACCGGTTAGGGCTGACCACGGCTACAAAAAACACAGAAGCCTCTTTGATTGGGTAGCTTAGTGGCTCCCAATGTGGGGTACGGGGACCCCCAGGGGCCCTTGAGGGGGTTCGACGAGGTCCAACAAAAAGTGGAATATTTTATTTTCAGAATAGTTTCATCCATAAGTAACACAATGACAGCATGGATATCTCATCCGATGGGTTACCCTGACAAAATCTTTATGAAATGAGTGTCTGTAGTTTATTTTGTGTCATTTTAGTGACCAAGGCTTGAAGAAATGTGTGAACCACCATCTAGCTAGCTAGCTAGCTAAGTTAGGTTAACTGTTTTTCTGTTAAGACTATGTCGCGAGACAGTCTTCGATAACCAGCTAACACAACGCTGCATACTGGTTAAAGGTGAACAAAAAATAGCAGGATACATGGCATGTTGAGTCTTTAATATGCCGGTTTACTTACCCACAGCTGTCAAAACTATATGAACTTTAAATTTGATAACGCTTAACTTTTTACGTGGCGAAACTAACTTGTGCACATCTGTCAGTTGTGTTTGAGACGACGCCTGGTGGTTAGCTAGCAGTCCGGCTAACGTTAGCCAAAAAAGGGGAACGGTGTCAAGTTTTTTTGATGTGGTTGTTGGTACAGTTGTAAATACGTTAAAATTAAGTTATTTGTCTCTGTGTTTCAGAATGGATTCGGTGGCGAAAGCTTTGGAAGAAGTCCTCACCTCTGCATTACCACAGGGCTGCATTACAGTCGGAGTCTACGAGGCTGCCAAATCACTCAATGTGTAAGTACAAGGTTATATCGGCTCACACTAAGTTATTGTTCTAGTGACAGTTGTCAGACATCTGGTATACTGAAAAAAACTCTTAAGTACACGTTGATTGACTTATGCCTAGCAGGAAATGTACTGCACTACATCTAACTTTGGCAACATTGTTATTGAAACTATCCTGAAAAAAGCTTTTTTATTAAAATATACAGTAAATGGACTAAGAGCATCTATTTTCATTTCCTTCTCTTCAGGGACCCTGATAATGTGGTTTTGTGCATCCTCGCCACTGATGATGAAGATGTGAAAGATGTGGCACTGCAGATCCACTTTACCCTAATTCAGGCTTTCTGCTGTGAGAATGACATCAACATCCTGAGAGTCAACAACACCCGGCGCCTGGCAGAAATACTGGAGGGAGGAGGAAAACAGAGTGGGGGCGAACCTATGGACCTCCACTGTGTCCTGGTCACTGTAAGTATCTTTTCTCATCAATCTACGTCTTTAATGCCTGCATGAACCTTGTAATGTTGTGATATTGTGTTGACCCCATGCAGAAGATGTCAGTACTTGTTCTTGTGCATTAGATAAGCAAATATTTGACTCCTCCCTTATATGACTTCCTTGGAATTTCAGCAGAAGGAAACAACTTGTATCTGCACACAAACAGGGACTATCTTTAACTTTCTGTAATCTGTAACTATGTAAATTGAACTATATGCATTCAAATCATGAATTCTCTTTTCATTCAAATTTTCAGAGCCCACACTCTACATCATGGAAGGACCCTGCTTTGAGCAAAGTGAACCGATTCTGCAGAGAGAGCCGCTGTATGGACCAGTGGGTACCCATCATCAACCTGCCCGAGCGATGAACTTTTAGCTGCTAAAACCTGTGAAAGGACTCGTATCTGCACATTAAGAGTGGTGTGAACCCTGATGGACACATTACCACCCACAGATCAAATTCCAAAAGTACTGCTGATGGGGAAAGAACATTTTGGAGAGAAAAACAAAAAGACCCCGCTGTCTACATGGGATGTATTTAAAAGAAGACAAAAAAAGAGCTGGGGGAAGGATTCCCACTTTGGACAGGACTGTTTGGAGTTGCGTCTGTCAGCCTTGGCAACGGAGAGATGAGATGGCGAGGCACTTGTATCGTCATGTGGTGGGAATTAAAAAAAAAAAAGCATGTGATGTCGGACACTATATAGAAGGATTATATCATGTGTGTTTGGTAAAGCCTCTGTGACGAGTCAGAGAAGTGGGGAGAAACCAGAAATTGGAGCTGTCGAGTGGACCAAGGCCTTCGGCCTCTCTCTGCAGAAACAAAGCACTTGTTGAAACACTGGACCTTTTGCAATTTCACTTATTTGATTCAAAATTGTTAATGTTGACGTTGCTATTGTCCTAATTTAAAAAGGGAAGGGCTACACATCCAGTGCAGACATTCTGTGTATTTAGTGTTTCCTATGCCAGCTGGTTTTCTGCCACATGTAAAATAATTTTGTTACAATTTAAGTTATTTCTAATGATATTTAAGTGTATTTATGTTCCGTTTTTTTACCTTAAATATTTGCAAAAAATCTGAATACATATGTATTGCTGTCAATAAAAAGTGTTTTTTTTGGAAGCCAAAACTGCATGTGTTCTCTTTTCTTCCATTTCTGGAAATGTTAGCAAAGCCGAGCTGAATTCTGACCTTTAGCCATTGCAGTTTTAAAGAGGAGTCACGTGCAGATCACAGGGGTCATGTTGGCCTCTGTGGCCTCAGTGCCATCTCTCAGCTGAAGAGAACAATAATCCTCAGCGCTCTCTCTGCACAGGCTTCTGCCTCGGTCAGCAGGACCCTGTTCATTCATCCACGCAGGTTCCCCTTTTCACCGATTCCCAGTGATTTATTGAACAGTTTAGTTTGCATTCTCACCAGCTGACTTCCTAGAAAAGAGCATGTGACTTCTGCACACATGCTGCACAGTTAAGAGGAAGGAACTTGGACACACAATACCACACTTTCATGTATTTTATTACACTAAATATTCATAACAGAACAGTTGCATGTGTGTCAATAGGACATTAGGGTAACATCAGGTGATTTCATGCTATTTGTGTAGCTGGCTGCCTCTCTCCTTGGGACCAGAAAATGTGGTGTAGCTTACTGCATTGCACATGACTATTTCATAAGGGAGGCATTGGCATGCAAGCTGTTCTCAACTGCTTCACTCCCCCGCCTCCTTTGCGCGCGCACACACACACACACGCACACACAGGTGATCTCTGTAATTAAATGATGGTGATGTCACTGGGCTGATGTAAGGCAGGCAATCCCCTCTTGAAAGTGCAGAGTCATGATCACGAGAAGAGGGAATGTCAGAGGCTGTCCTTGAGTTGCAACACCCAGTTCAGCTGTCCGTGTGAGAGAGATCATGTGACAATATTTAATATCGTTAAATGAAATGTTTTCTACTGTGCCCTTGTCCTCATTTAATGTAGTTTGCTTTTCCAAACTAAATCTGACTAAATCATCTTATCTAAATCACTCTAAAACCGTCTATTTTCCTTCCATAACTACTATTAAACATAACAAGCTGCACTGGGTAGACTTATATTGTGTGTGAGGTCACAGGCCTGCATGTTGACCTCATTAAAGTCATAAAAGACCTCAAAAAAATTACAAAACAATTAAGACACGCAAATAATGCCAACCGTACATCATTGCAGAAACGCCAATTAGTTTTGGAATTGACCTTGTTATTGGTAACTTTAATTTGCATGGCAAAGAATACAGTACGCACAATAGGTCATATAAACACTAATACATTATAAGATGATGTAAAGATGCTCTTTGCACAGCTCTGTGGTTGCATGTTGGCACTGTGTGAATGGTTGTGAGGCATGCGTGTGTCTACAGGGTGTGTCACTGACGATGTCATTAGGCATTGTTGGGATAGAAGGGAAAAGGTTATTTAAGGAGCTGATGTAAGTGTTAACATGCCACTTTGACCTTTGGTAAAGTCCAAAAAAGATTCCCTGGTTTGCATACTGTCATTCATACTGGCTGTGCTGCATTGTGGGTTAAAGTTCAGGTGCAGCACTATCTACGTGTTTCTAAAAATAGAGCAGATTTCCGCCTGACAAGTTATAGTTTACTTTGAATTGTTTTATATATAGTGCAGCCTGGGGAACATATTGTGTAACCTAAGTCAGTGTGGTGATGCATGTAATTTAATAACAATTTGTACTGTGTATTGATCCCCAGTGGGGAAATTACAATTTACTCTCTGTTTTGTTAGTAATCACTACACACAGGCCTGAAATACACAGACACACACATGATCAGGACCTATTCATGCACAAATGGAGAGAGGTCAGAGTGAGTGGGCTTTCGGTGCTGGACCAGCGCCCTGAGCGGTTTGGGGGGTACAGTGCCTTGCTCAAGAGCACCTCGCAGCACCCAGGAGGTGAGTGGCATCTTTCCAGCTACCCAAGTACGACATACTTTGGTCCGTACAGAAACTTGAACCAGCAACCCTCCGGTTCCCAACTCAACAGCCTACGAACTGAGCTACTGCCACCCATATAGAGTTGTATTATACAGATTCACTAAGTTCAAGATCACCAAGACAGACCTGTGGAGACTGAACCCCTTCCGTATTTCTTTCCTCTTGCGATTCGTACATGACACCCTTCCTTCGCCATCACATCTGCACATATAGGGGCCGAGAGTGGACCATAACTGCAAGCTCTGTGGTGAAAAGGGAACACTGGCCCACATACTGTCAGGGTGCAAAACAAGGCTCAAGGACGGTACAGCTGGCACCATGATAAGGTGCTTTTGTTTCTTGCTGACACACTAGAGCGGTAGAAATGCCAGAAAATGTCCACCATTCCCTTCACCAAGGAGGGAGCTAGGCCGTTCTCAACCAAAAGACCAATCTGCTGCAAAATGCCAGGTCGTGGGTGATAAGGGCTGACCTGGGGAGGAGGCTGCAGAGGTGTTAAGTGGCATGTTAAGTTCTAGTACCGGAGAATATAAATGCGAAGTGACACTGAGAATGTATGGGTGTGTTGGCTGCAAAGGCTCAGATGTCTGCTTTGTGTAATTCTATACACAGCTGAGCCTACCAGAGGATCAGAGGTGCCACTGCAGTCAGCCCACACCCTCCACCCTCACCCTCAGGTCCTCTGCCCCTCCCCTTCCTCTCCCCCTCATCAGCACATTCCAACACACTGACACTGTAACTGCCAATGCAGATTTCCACATTGAAGCACATGGTCAGTGAGCCAGTGAGCCAGCCTCCCAGCCCCCCCCCCCACCCACCCACCGCTCTCTATGATTCTCACATTGTTGCACAATGACAAACTGGGATTACTGCAGAGGCTGTGCTCATGCTTCAGGCCTTCAGTGGCACATAAAGAGAACATCCAGCCAGTCTGTATCACGTCCGTGCATAACAGCTCTTTCTGCTTAAATAGTTAGCTTCAGAGCATGCATTATGATTGCTTTCACTGTGTGTGCACTATATTTGGCATTCAATGAAGGTGTTCTGCACAATGCTAATGCACCTGGCCCTTCCTGCAGTCACATGTGATCTTTCAAGAAAAACGGCACAATCTGTGAGAAAGGGACGACAAGGAAGCAAAGTCCTTAACAATGAATAATAGGTGACAATGATATTTCATCATCGGCCAGTTTTAAGTGTGAGAGCTGTAATGTGCAATTCAATATTTCTGCAGTTGCTACAATGGGTGACAATAGGTATTATTCCTGTGTGATCTTCCCATTGTGTACAGGGACATTTTAAACACACCGTTTATCCACCAGCTGGCCGGAAACAAGGTCAGAGAGACCCGAGCGGCCACCAACAGAGAGCGAAAACACACTCTCAGGCTCAGCAGTCATTTCCCCAAAAATAGTTACTCTACTCTCCAAGAGCGGAAATAAGGGTTTGGTACCTTCTATATTTAGCCCTCTTCTCCTGTGCTCTCTGGTTTCTGACAGCCGCGGCGAGAGGCCCGAGGTCTCTCCCATCACGACTGAGGTATAAATAACGGCTAATGAGAGGAAATGGGCCCAGATCCACTGTGGGCAGATCTCTCTGGCTAGGCTCCATCTGAACAATAGAGGAGTTTTTTTCCTATCACTATAAGGCTTAGGCGCAGCCCCTAAGCCAAATGTAAAATCAATGTGAGCATCAGAACTAACCAAATAACTCGGATCTGTAATCTGTAATGATTGTGGTCGGTCCTTAGTGGATTTCTTAAGCAAGTTTTGTCTTTAGACGTCTAGGTTTTATTCTTATAAAAATGGCCCAACATGATGTAAAATTGTATTTCTGTTTATTGAAAAATGTAAATAAATTCTTGATTGACTCCTCCTAAACTCCCTGTATTTTCCCCGTACAAGTATTTGCACCTAAAAATACCAAAATCTGGAAAACACTGACCCATATCAGATTTCTATTATTAAAAATACTGTAAATGTGAGAATGCGTAAGAGGTATCAAGACAGCAATGGTCATCACAAGCTCAAATCTTTTGACTGTGCAGCACAACACATCTTTATTGAGATATTTGGACAGTGTCGGACCGTAGGAATGCTTCACTTTATTAATCTTAGTCAAGTCTTCATACAAAGGTTGGTATATTAATAAAGACATTCATCAAAATGAAGATTTTGACAGTTAAATGAATCTTTCAATGGAACAATAAGGATGTTACGGAGTTGCTGGACAGAATGGAATGGACAGAAATCATGACATGGCAGTAGCAACCTTTCCTTAAGAGGCGTACAGGAGGGATTTATTGCAAGTAAGAAGAAACCGACTGAAAATAAACAACTGGATAATAACAGCAGATTGCTGATCTGAATACCTGAAAGTATCCTTTGGAGAAGGCAACTGAAAAGCAGAGCACCAGGTAAGTGAAACACGATTGAACATGTGTTGCTCGTGACATGTAGACAGAACAGATGGCACAATATTGTTACAAATCAATTTCATCCCACTGATTAAAAAAAAAAACACATTTGATTGAAACATCTTTTTTTTTT
>NC_045744.1:26794400-26798341 GCF_008692095.1 Etheostoma spectabile
GGTACTCCCAGTTAGAATATTCTTCATGATACAAGGCAAACATAAGTAAGGCTTTAGATTGTGTAAAAGAAAAGTCTTCATTAATGCTATCTATTCAGTTTTTTTGTTAGATTTACCGAAGCGGATATGTTCCCCTAGAGAATCAAAACATGGACGTGCTAGACTGAAGACCCCCACGACACAAATGGTTTAGTTCATTTTTAAAAAAAGAGTGGTTTTATTATCAACGCACACTGTACCTACAATACTTAGGCCAAAAATACTTTAAGACAACAATGTGCACAATTGCTCGACTAAGACACTTGTGAGGAGCGAGTAGGCGTGGCTCACCGTGTTGCGTAACACTGGCTGACGTGCTCCGTCGTCAGTGTGCTGAACGTATCGTACCCCAGGTCGTTTTTTAGAAGCAGTGGCTACAAACCGTCTCATTCACTTTCCGCTTGTTTTAAATGCGGTCTCATTGGTTTGGCTTGGTCCCCGAGTCTTCCTTACACAGTGTTGCCCCGCACACGTCAGCTGACACTTTCAGTTGAACATTCACTCTGTTTTTGACATGTACAGCTGGAAAAAACATCAGAGCACCGGGGTCATACTATCCCAATGGCTTGAAATCTGAGCATAGATGATCTTGGATTACAGATGTTTATGTGGAATTTATCTCCACATGATGGTTCATTAAATCAGATACAGACAACAATGTCTCATGGTAATCATACTGCAAATACCAGACAGGAAAAAGATGGATTTATACAGCATGAGGATTGTCCTGAACCAGTCCGAGCTGGGTTGCAGAATACTTTGAGTATCTGAATTTCACAACAGATATAGCGACAATACTGTCTCCCCCCAATCGAAGATACGTCATGGTAACATTCAAGTAGAGGCTCCACGTAAACCCTGACCACTGAATTCAGCAGTGTTGTAGTCAAGACCACCTAAACCGAGACCAAGTAATCACCAAGGCCAGAGTGTACCGAGACCGAGTCAGACCAGCCTCGATGGTGGTTTTTTTTGTTTCCACCGTTGCCTTCCAGGCAGCTAACCTTAACCCTAAACATAACCATTGCAGCGCTGTCTGGAAGGAGATGTTGGGGGCAAAAAGCACCAACCACCAGACCAGTGCCAGACTGCCGGAACTTCTCCTGTCTAGATATGTGTGGGGGGGGGCGCATTTTCAAATTGAAATGAGTCAAGTTCTTGGTTGCATTTGAAGCAGGAAGTTTTACATCCAATCACAGTAATTATGTCAACAAAGACAATTAGGCAACTTAGTGATATCCCTGCAGTTGTGGTCCTGAAATACATTCCCATGTCCACTTTATCCGAGTCAGAGACGTGACCGAGTATATACATGAGGTCGATTCCGAGACGAGACAGAGACCTTCAAAAGTGGTCTTGAGAGTGGTCTTAAGACCAAGACCGATCTTGAGTACTACAACACTGGAATTCAGTGGGAAAACTGAAGCCACATGATAACAGCCATTGTTATCCATCTTAAAACTAATATGCTTTTTAAGGACTGAAGGGAAACTTTGGCTGCAGGGATCCATTTAAGGCCAGAGAGACAGTAACAGTCACTGCCCAATGGAGAGGAGACTGTTTACATACAGTAGGAAGGGCCAAATCCATCACGGAGGAGTGCCAGTGCTAATATAATACTCTGCTGTTACTATTTAACTACTATTTAAGCAACATTATGTACCTGATGCCCATTGCAACTCACGCAGCCCAAGTCTTAGAGTTAATGGTAGGAGCTCAAAGTGAACAGTGGCATTAGTGGGGCCTTCTTTTGCTCATTGCGAACTGCTGTTTTAGAGAAAATCCTGGTTGAATGGCTGACTTGTTAACAGAACCGGTGAACACATGGTAATGATACGATCACAGTCCACCGTTCACTCCTCCCAACACAAAGAATACAGCAACATTAATAAGCAAACAAATAAAGACATAAAGGCTAAGTGGCATCCACTACAATATAGTGCAGTGCTTTTTGTCCTTGAAGGGATTTTCTGAGGCAGGGATGCCCATAAGGAGAGGGTCGTTTCTGGCGTGTTCACTGCAGTAGTTCATAAGGTCCGCAGAGGCCTTGGATACCTGCAGAAACAACGGAAGACAGACACATAGCTTTAGTTATAAAGAAGTAAGACGTGGCTTTTGAAGGGTAGCGCTCACGTGACCACATGATTAGTCACATGCATGCTCAGAGCATATTTCCTTGGATTGGGGTTGCAGCTAGAGTGCGGATCGGGCCGGATTTTTCTGTCCGAGCCCGGCCCGCGTCCGACAGAGCAGTAACCGAACCCGACCCGAGCCCGACAGGCATTAAGATATTTATGTCCGAGCCCGACCCGAGCCCGACACAGTTAAAATCGCATTTGTTTCTCATACTAATGACACATGTACGTTTGTTTGTGAGGAAAGCCGCTTTTATTAAGCAATTGTAGGAAGGCATTCGGAAATGTCAACAGATGAGCGCATCAATGCACACGGGGCAACAAGCGCCATTACCTACATAATCAGCTGTTTTAAATTCTAAATGTTCAACGCCTTATCGCGCTGATGTGACCGAGCCCGACCCGAACCTGAGCATCCTTTCTAAAAATCTGTCCGAACCCGGCCCGACCCGTCGGGTACCGTCGGGCTCGGGTCGGGTATCCATCCTCTAGTTGCAGCTACTGCCATTGTCCTGCTAGCCGCCCTGCACTGCTACTACTATTATTACTAGTCATAGTTTTATTATCTTCAGTGTTACTTTAATCAACAACGTTATTATTATATTTCTGTATGTGTGTATCAGTGCGTCTGTGTCCGGCAGCGTCAGATGGCCGCCCACCAACGGTCAGGTTCTGTCTGAGTTTTTGTTATTTTGCCTGTTTAAAGAAAGTTTTTCCTCGTTGCTGTTGCACCAAATGCTTGCTCTTTTAGGGAATTGTTGTGTCTCTGTAAATCATAGAGTGTGGTCTAGAACTAGTGGGTTACTATCTGTAAAGTGTCCGGAGATAACTCCTGTTATGAATTGACACTATAAATAAAATAAAAATCAAACCAGCCAATCAGATGCAAACATTTTCCCTTCAGTGCATTCAGTGCCACATTGTCCATTCTTATCAATAATTTCTTCTATTTTTTAAAAGTATACATGATTTTATCTCTTCAAATAAAAAATTATACTTGTTTTACCTCTTTGATATTCCCAGTAGCATTTAACATGTGGAATTTACAACAATTTTATATATGATAATACATAAGCAGGGATGGAATCATATAGAAAATTGGCTAAAATGGAAACAACAAAAACGGAACAGGGATGAAAGTCTAGGAAAATACAAGATGCACTGAAAGTGGACTATTGTTGCACTGTACCTTTATCCTCTCAATGCTGGCCTCTATTCTCAGCTGCTGCACCGTCCGCCGAGCATGGGCGATGTTATTGGAACTGTGAGCCTTGGAAGACATCCTGGGCAATACAGCACTGTAATGAAGGACAACAGAGAAAAGCATGAACACCACCGAAGAGCATGAGACATTGGTGTACGATAGGTGCTGGTTGGGTCTAAGCCAAGTTGTAGAGCCTTAAACACAGACTACGAATGAGGCTTAACAATTCCTGCACTTTTTAATATGTTTCCTGGTAGAGTTGGAGGCAGAAAATCCAAACAGTTGTAAACTTGTCAAATTGGGAATGCACTTCAGCCCCGTCTCCATAGCAGGAAAGGTCCACACCTGTTCCAGTAATAACTGGTTGCGATGACAGCTGCTGCGTGCTAAAACCATCTCGTGCATCAGATAAAATCAACAGGATAATAAGCAGAGAATAAAGAAGCATGGGCCAGTAACACGATGCTGGGTAGAGTGTTACATTAATATTTAGTCAGTACAGTATTTGACTGTATGTACTGAAGGTGAGTACATACAGATGCTGGTTTAGTGCTCTTCCTGTT
>NC_045744.1:26798351-26799007 GCF_008692095.1 Etheostoma spectabile
ACCACCAACATTTTTTTTTTTTTTTAAACGTACACAAAAAGCTGAGGCACACCCATGCACCCATGGGCATATGCATGCTCTTTGTTTTAGCTTTCTATGCAATTCTGTTGAAAACTCCAGTGGATTTATATTTTTTTGTGCCTTTTTCTATTGGGTTTAAGAGTCCCTTTTGCAAGCAGCTGCCAGACATGGCACAATCACACCACTTTGTTTCAGTGTGTACACAGTGTGAAATAGGAGCTTGGCTGATAGGTGCTAAACTCCAACAATGAACTTAAAATCTGACATTGCAGGATATCTAGATTTAAACAAAAAATGTTGCAGCAATGTAAAGATTTCCGTGTTTCAAAGAGTGCGTGACTGAGGGGCTGATGTCTGGGAGTGGAGCGCTGGAGCGCTGCAGTGGGTCTTCTTTCTAATCATTCACAGACTGGATGAGAACAGGCCCGGACACATCCTGCAGTCCACGTGGGAGCCCTGGCTCCCGAGTCTCTCCACTGCACTTTTATGGCCATTTGTTTGTGTTTCTCATAGAAACACACACGCACATTTCCTTTAGCATTTTTGCAACACACACACACACATGTGCCTTCTTGTGACACGCATGCTTTCACCGAAACGAGGGTGGGGTGGGGGGGGGGTGCTACAGGAAGCGT
>NC_045744.1:26799017-26799463 GCF_008692095.1 Etheostoma spectabile
CTCAGAAGTTTATTGTGAAATTCACAAGAAAAGCCTCTGCAGGCACAGGATTTTTATTGTTTTAAAATATTACAATGAAAAAAAAAGTTGCAAGTTAACATGCCATAGCACTTAAATAGGCAGTTTGTTCCATCTGCATATTGTCATATTGTTTTACATTTTTTTACAATTTACTTCATTCAGGTTATAAGTGTACATTGTTGCGTAATCAGGCCTCGGTCACAGTAACTGGAAATAAAAGAATAACACAGGGGGAGTGAATGCAACAGTTGAGCATGAAGTTCTTTTTTATAGCAAACCATAACATTTGCCTCTATTTTGGTTTGGTCCACCCTGTCTGCAGCCCGTTCTCCCTGCAGGATGTAGTTCTTCCAGACAGCCGCTCTAGCTCTTCCTTGTTTCAGGAACAAAAGACTGAGGGAGGAATAAAGACACGCACCAAAAAA
>NC_045744.1:26799473-26800067 GCF_008692095.1 Etheostoma spectabile
AAAAATGGAAAAAAGGGAAGGGAAGGAAAATCTTCTGACTTCTGCAAGGGCTGATTAGAGAGTTTTATATTTCTATCTAAAGATAAGCAATCACTGCGAAGGAAACACAGCCAGAGACGACTCAGAGAACTAAAATGTTATTGATAACATGAAAGTGAGACATGAAAGGCTCGTGCTGTACAGTGCCCAGTGAACAATCCTCCACAGGAAATATTCTCAGCTTAGTCAGAGAGGCGAGGCACCACAGGTGAAGATGGCGGAAAAAAAATCCTTTTATCCATACATGATGAGTGAGGGTGTTTATTTCTATAGTCTGGATCTGAGCCTCATATGTTTGCTTCTCTGACAAACATCAGTTAGGTCTGAGATGACAAAGTGCCGCCAATGAGTTTTTTGGGTTTCGAGGCAGTCTTTCAACTGGAGAACAAGTCCGTCACCAACTTCTTAGTGCTCTTTTTCAAACACTTTTCTCAGCACATCCTTTACTGTTTCCAGGTAAGAACTTGGATTTCCCGGTGCTACAGAACAAACCAGTTTGCATAGTTGCATAAATTGTGCAATATGAAAACACACACACACACACACACACACACA
>NC_045744.1:26800077-26800606 GCF_008692095.1 Etheostoma spectabile
CACACACACACACACACGGACACGGACACGGACACGGACACGGACACGGACACACACACACACAAAAAGCTGCTGATCAAGTACAACCAACCGGAGTGCTAATAATCCATGACTCCAATTTAACACACGTTCCACCAAAACAAGTTCCTTTCCGAGACTATCCCGCAGAGCCACCGGAGCTTAGCGCTAACCAACATGATGGTTTGAAGAAATGCAAACTAGCGATGTTCCGATATCGATACTCCAGCACTTCCCGATACCAATACTAGTGTTTTAGGCAGTATCGGAGGCAATACCGATACCAGTATCAGTACTGGAGTTTATGCACCGATCCGATACCACTTAATAGAGGCCGACCGATAAAGGATTTTTAAGGCCGATACACATACAAATATTTGGTACAGTATATATATATATTTATTTATTTATTTTTTAATCCAGAAACGTGTTCCAAAACATAAAAAGATTTCCCTAACATTGGTTATTTGTAGTTGGAGTTCTCACTAAAATAATGTAATAATTTGTTTTA
>NC_045744.1:26800616-26804503 GCF_008692095.1 Etheostoma spectabile
CACAACAGAACAGAGGAACATCAAAATATATGAAAGTTCTTATAAATAAAATGTGTGAAAATCCAAACTTAAGATATGAAACTTAAAGTCCTTTGAACAAAAACACATTACCGAAAAATAATCAATGTGGCCAACAGGGACGTTGTAGAGCGTCCTCTGGTGGACAGACTATGCAACGCCCATACTCATAACCTGGTTGACCGTCCGTTTTTATTTTTTAAATATTCATTTATCAGAATCATTTGTTATTATAAATGATTCTGATGAATAAATATTTAAAAAAAGAAAATAAATTGTATTATTATAAATGCCGATACCGATAGATCGGGAAATGCCTAATGTCGGTCGATAATATCAGCCCGCCGATATATCGGTCGGGCTCTATCACATAATAAAGCCCTAAAGAAAATCTACAATAAAGTTTATTTATGTTCTTTTTCTGTTATAACTGACTGTTCTGTGGCGCTCATTGTTTGTGTTTGTTCATGTTTCAAAAAGAGTTTAACCTGAGCCAGACTGACGACAAATCACATCACATCACATACCACATCCATACAGGGATAGTAGTATACAGTTGTTAAAACATAATTAACTATATATCACACTCATATAGTGAGTACTTGGTATCGACCGATACGCAAGTTCAGGTATCAGAATCAGTATCAGGAAGCAAAAAAAGGTATCGGACCATCTCTAATGCAAACAACCCCAAGCATTTTTTTTCCTATCCCAGAATGTTTGTTTGGTGCAGCCCGAAATGACTCCCCAGCTCTGTGGAGGTTGGTCTGGGAATGGGAGACTACAGGTCACACTGTTTGGGGATTTGCCATTTGTTATTATATGAGTGAACAGAATTATTGGTCTACACTCTCTCTAGTCTCACATTGCCAGACCCTCCTCCGCAGCGTTTCTTTAACCAATCACAATCACCTTGGGCGGTGCTAAGCGCCGGACAGAGACCCGGTGCCTCTGCAACATTGCCTAGGGAAGGATCTTGTTTTGGTGCAACGTGTACGTTAAAAAGTTGTTTTAGTCGTGCAACAGAAAACTCAGATTGGACAGATAGTTTAGCTAGCTGTCTGGAATGCCAAAATATCAGTTCGAGCCGCATGTGGAGTAGAAGGAAGAAGGAATAAAATCATGAAGAGGTGGGAAGAGAAACCTCAATCCCATCGGCACTTAGAAGTGATTCCTGCAGGCAAACCATGCCAACTGAGTCACCTCAGTCAAACTGTGCAGCCCCTGTGATGTGTCGCCAGCTACTACCAGCAGCGCCGGTCTGACTTTGAAACTCTATGGGAGGGCACTATGGGTGTGTGTGTTTGTGTGTGTGTGGCATTAAGCACCACCATGTACATATAGAAGCCCTGCAAAAACGTTACCTCCAAAGATCAGAAAAGACCACCCCCTTCCCAGCCCACCCTATCACAATACACACACACACACATACACACAGCCAGGACCACCTACAGCTGCTCTACCTTACACACACACACCCCACACACACACACACACACACACACACACACACACACACACACAAATCCACTCGCACACATGCGATTCATTAAAACAGCGTGCAAAGTGCCAAGAACAGGGAGCCATTATGACTCAGAGTGCCATTAACACCAACACTCAAAAATGAAAATGTGTGTGTGTGTGTGTGTGTGTGTGTGTGTGTGTGTGTGTGTGTGTGTTACACTGCTACTAGACTGCCGCAGCTCAGAACCAAAGAAAACTCTTAAATTTGCTGCTGACAAACACAAGCGGCAGCCATTAAAGGCTAAAAGAAGAGTCGGTCCTGTTAAGTGTACAGTATGTGTGGTCCCTTCACAGAGTATCTGAGGCTTTTCACACTGGAGCAGCTTTTGTAATAAAGTAACACCACTAGAAATAAACAGCTTTAGGGCTTAAGTATTGCCGGCTGCACTTTACGCTTGACATGTATGAGATGAGGCAAAGATCACATCCAAAGCCTTCCATTTAGATCACCCCAAAATAACTAGCAGGTCATTTTCTACACTCTGTTGTGGCTTGTGAGACTTTGAAAACACAGTACGTTCGCAACCACAGTTCAGTTTTTAAAAGAGAAATGATAATAAACATGGTTGAGTATATTTCTGTCTTCATTAACTTCAATACCTTGAATTATATTTGCCTCGTAAGCCCAAAACACCATCGCTGTTTTTCCAAGTACAGCCTCACAGAGCTGCTAGCATGGCTGTACACAGGCTGCTCTTCCTGCACATACTGCAGGTAGAACTGATTGTGCACAAGAACTTGACTTTCTTATCTGCTAAAATCCACAATCAAAGCCAACATATAGTTGCTAGTAGCACTTATTGCGACCATGCTAAAAACTCCCTGATCTACTGCCTGGCGTCTGTCTGACTTTATATATCAGCTGAGAGGTGAAGAACAGTGAATTGTGGAAAGGCGATATTTGGGAGTCTAGACAGATGTCTGCTGCTTTGAACAAAAGAGGGTTCAAAGACTTGGGCTCAAGCCACAAGCCAATATATTGGTTGTTCTCCCTTGTGTGCACACACAAACACACACGCATGCACTCACACAAACGCATGAGTGTGCACACACACACACACACACACACACATAACACAAACAAACTATCATTGCCAGAGGGTGGAGAGGGGGGGTGGCTTCTGGTGCTCCAGCCCCGAATCCTTTAGGCAACTTGACTGTCTTCCAGCGGCTGTAGTAGGCTCTGATTTAAAGCTAGAGTGAAGCTAGACATTAGTATCATAATGAAACTAAATAACACTCCAAAGTTAAGCTAAATTTTGGCGAGGGGGAAAATACTTTCCCATGCAGTTTTTCTTTGGCTAACTACCAGATACGGTTTACAGATGTTAGGCTTTCTACTATCCAATTGCTTGGATCGAAATGGTGCATGTAGCTGCTGTAAATAGGGGGGGGGGAATAATCTCCCCCTAGGCTTGGGCTGAGCCCCGAATGTTTATCACCAGCGTCCAAAATTACATTTTTGACTCAACAGCCAAGTTCAATTAAATTCAATTTTATTTATAGTATCAATTCATAACAAGAGTTATCTCGAGACACTTTACTAATAGAGTAGGTCTAGACCACACTCTATATTGGCAATTGGCAGGTAGGTATATAAATGTCAAGCATCTTTTTTTTTTTTTTTTTCGGCCAAAATATTAATTGTGTTTTTTTTGTAACATCCCAAAAACATTCTGGTTGGGGTTGCAGGTCCTGCTGGTTTATTGTATGTTTTCATCGCGCTCTGTTTTGGGAGGCTGTCTGACTCCTGACCAAAATCCCCACGTACTGGCTAATTAATTAGGTTAAGGTAAACGCTAGCAATCAGTAAGCAGAAGTGAGGTGGTGGCTGGTGTTCCAAAACTGATTGAAAATAGACTTAAAACGGACTAAAAACTGCAGATTTCACTTCATCAATGAAGACTGATAAACTTAGTCCTTACTACTCTGTTACAAATATTTACCCACCATTTGGCAGTACTTAGAATTACTCGATAAATGGAAAATGGAAATAGACTGTTCTTATATTGCGCTTTTCTAATCCTAACAACTACTCAAAACGCTTTTACATAGCACAGGAACCATTCACCGTTCACACACATTCACACACTGTGGCCGAGGCTGCCGTACAAGGTGCCACCTGCATCAGATAAACTCTCACACACATTTACACACCGATGCGCAGCATCGGGGCAACTCGGGGTTCAGTGTCTTGCCCAAGGACACTTAGACATGGGACTATAGGGCCAGGGATCGACCCACCAAGCCACTTCTGCCCACAGTCTACCCACATGGCGCTTGGTGAGTGCTAATTTTGGACTTGTTTACAACATCTGGCTCCACCCATGATCATTTCTCTCATG
>NC_045744.1:26804513-26815321 GCF_008692095.1 Etheostoma spectabile
CCCCCCACACTCTGTCCCTCCACAAGCAGGAGTTTCCCAGTCTGCAAGCTAAAAGTAGCCTTCTCACACTATGTGCTGCCAGTCAGCACTTTTCCAGCTGAATGAAAAACCGTATCTCGCTACACCTAAAACATGACCCCCGCACTGGAGTTTGTTGCCGAGCAGATCAGATCAGAGCTACTGTGTGCACTCCCCTCCTGCTTTACTATAAACACTGGCCTGTTCACACTTGGTTACCGTGCTTATCAAACAAAATAACACTCAAGTCATCAGTCCTGCTGCTGAGTAAAGTGGGATTGTGTTTACGGGCCAGAGGGAGAGACTGCTGAGGGGCTGCTGAGTGTGTGGGTCTGTGAGAAAGGGTGAGGCAGGGAGGAGATGGTGTGGGCACTTATTCATACTGTGAGAACCACCAGAGTGACGTCACTACTTTCCCACCAGAAATGAAGGCAGGCGTTAAAAAGGACAGTGGTTGTCCTGGTTTCTTTGGCAGCCACTGTTACGTAGTCGAAGTTAACAACATCACAAAGATTGTTTTTTGGGGCATTTTAGGCCTTTATTATATAGGACAGCTGAAGACATGAAGGGGGAGAGAGAGGGGGAATGACATGCGGCAAAGGGCCGGAGGCCGAAGTCAAACCCGTGGCCCTTGAGTCGAGGAGTACAGTGATCCCTCGACACTTCGCGGTTCACTTATCGCGGATTCGCTATTTCGCGGATTTTCATAATGCATTTTTTTTTTTTTTTTGGTGCATTGTGCTCTGCATTCTGATTTGCTAAAAACTCACTCCCGCTTCTTGTATCAAAACATGCTACGAATTGTGCTATCATTTTGTCGTCTCGTGCAGTTATGTGTACGTACATAAAACAGCTTGGCAAATTTACATTAAGTTGGCCAAATTATCTTGTAATTTCGAACATCTCCTAAACCCATAATGTCGACGAAACGGCCTGGACCACTGAACTTAAGCGAGTAGCTGAGGAATGGGACCCTTTGATGAGCCGTTCATTACAGTTCTCCAACGTAATCGATGGTGGCATGTCGGTGTACAAGGATCTTTTTGCAAAGAAGAAAAAAGAGCGACAACAGCTGCCTATCACTATGTTCTTCTCCCGAACAAACACACCTGCACCGCGGGCTTCAGAAGAAGAGAACACTGCAGAGCGCAGTCAGGATGCAGCGGCCCAGTCTGAAGAGCAGTGAAACGGCCTACACGTGAGTCACTGTATTTGTATACATGTAATAGTTGCTAATTGTAAAAAAAAAAAAAAAAGTTTTCTATTTCGCGGATTTCACTTATCGCGGGTCATTTTCGGAACGTAACCCCCGCGATAAACGAGGGATTACTGTATTTGTATTTATTATAAGGATCCCCATTAGCTGATGCCTGGATGACCAGCTGGTCTTCCTGGGGTCCAAAACCTGTGGGTGCGCGCTCTACCAGGTGAGCTACCCAGGCACACACACTGACTGTTGTTGATGTGGATGTTCACCAGAATAAATAGAAACCATAGATACAGCAGGACCCTGATGATAGGGCATCGCAAGTCATTTACAGTTTTAAGTGGAGATCAAGAAAATAATCGGTAAATCAATTAGTCAACAGAAAATTAACTATTTCGATAACTTGATTAATCATTTCAGCTGTTTAATCAAGTAAAAATACCAAATACTTTCTCCCATATGAGGATTTGCTGCTTTTCTCCATTTGATTTGATTGTAAACTGAATATCAATGGGGTTTTGGACTGTTGGTTGGAGAAAACGAGACATTTAAAAACGTCCCCTCGGACTCTCAAACCTCATGATACCCCACAATTTACTCAGCCAAATCAATTCATCAGAAACAATCCACACAATGATCAATAACGAAATAGAATGTTATTCGCGGCCCTAACCCTTACAGTAAGAGTACAAAAAACAACGTATCAGCTGAATGCAAGTACAGCCCACAGTGAAGAAGATACAGCTGAGAGGACACGGAGTTGCAGCACCACCCCAGAGCGGCAGGTATGGCTGCTGAGATAAGTGAAGCTGACAGGACCCCACCCAGGCCACTGGCTGAACACTCAGTACAAAAGGGAAAAGAAACTATTGGTTGCCTTTTATCGCTCTGTCATAGAAAGCATATATAGCAACACAATCTGCCCCGCTAAAAGTACCACAGTTTTTCCTTTGGCTTAGTTGTAAGTGAAAAAGATAAGCTGTCATTTGAAAGTGTGATGCCTAGGAAGTAATTGTCACAATTACTGCATCACAGTGTGCTATGCAAGCTGCATTGTGGCACAGAAAAAAATCACTGCAAAGGGTCATTAGGTCTGCAGAAAAGAGCATTGGCTGCTTGCTGCCCACACTTGACAGCATCGCCTCATCCCACTACCTCAGTCAGCAGACCAAGTAATTTAATCAAGGACTCCTCTCGTCCAGGCCAACACTTTGAGTTACTCCCCTCGGGAACCTTTTATACGTCTGTCAGAACCCGCACCTCCGGGTTCAGAGACAGCTTTTTCTCCACAGCCATCAAAACTCTACGCACATTCAATTACAGAAATAGGACTTTAGAATAATTATCTTGCCTTGGATTTCGTTGTGACAATGTTTTACAATGATAAATACAATTCGGATTCTGAATACTGGGAAATTCAGTGTCCTCTATGCCGGTCTGCAAGACTGCACGATTATGATTGGCTGAATGGGTATTCATTATTCCTGTGCAAACAGAAGTTTCCAGGAAAAGCTGCAGGCTTTTGCAAAGGTTAATGGAAAGTTGTGTAGAATGAACATGTGACGCTACAAATGACACAACTGTGTGTGTGTGTTTTTTTTTTTTCTGTATCACCATGAAAACGTTTCAGTTAAACTTAAAGCCCCATACAGTTGGTTCTCGGAATCTGGCAAACTACACAGTCCTGTGAGTACTGTGGCTCGACAGGATGAAAATAAATAACAATCCAGCATACTGTAAAACAGTCACACAGTGTCTAGACAGAAGACTAGACTGGACTCATTTCTGCAGGGTTTCTAAATCCCAAATTCATGCGCAATTACTTGAGGCTCATTCTTGTCCAAATAAACTATGAATGATTCCTTGTTTCAAGCACAGACTAGATGGCTGAAGAGTTATGCTGCAGGAATGACAAGTTAACCCAGTTTATTATGACCTCAATGCGAAAGTACTTAGCTATTAAAAAAGCTGCATGTCGGGTTAGATAAGGTAAGCACATCCATGAGATAGCACGCCAAGAAAGTTAATCAGTGTTCTTAAACATGATGATAAGAGAACAGGATAGTGTGAACACTGCGGACTGCACATACAGTGGCTGTTAGTGAAGAGGAGCAGGGACTCCGACCACCTGACATAATGACAGATAACGGTGATAACAGAGGGGGGCAAGTAACACTCTGCTGTGTAAGGATTAAGCAGAAAACATAAAACAATCCCTAGCCGGGCCACCTGTAATTAGCCTCCACTCCACACAGAGCACAGTTCACACACTCATCCACTAAATGTTGCCTAATTTAGACTTGCAGAATAATGGTGCAGTAGAGATTCATTGCACATGCAAACAAATAACTTTAAGGCTGTCCTTTAATCCTTTTCCCCCAAGTTAATAATTAGTTTAATTTATGGATGAATATACACATGGAAGGTCACACGCCTTTTGCAGAGGAATTATGGGCGTTATTTCACATCGTTAAAACAACGGCCCAAACTCTTCCCTTGACTTTTTTGGCCTCTCTCTGCACACCAGTGAGTCGGGCGGTGAAATATGGCTCCTGGGCTGCTGAGTAGGCCATTTTAAGCTAGCACTGTCAGCCATCCTGTTAGCCCATTGTTGAGATGGCTAATTATCAGCTGTGTAATCCAAAATGTGGGTGCAGTGTGGTTTTAATGTTATGGGGAGTGTAAGTGTAGTGTATAACCAAGTGAAGGTTATAATGCATAGCTGCAGCAGGTGTAGAGGGGGGTCGGCCGGGAGCTTTATTTTGAAAAGTATATGCAAGATGCACATTTAGTATTAAAAGGCAAATTTACCCACCTCCCTTTCTGACTCTCCAGACTCTTCACTCCTAATTTCCTGTCTCCCCTCTTATAAGGCATACAACATGCAACAATAACTAGTAACAACAGAGTAGGGCAATATATCAATACTATATCAGTATTGTAATAAAAGATTAGATATGTTCTTAGATTTTAGATCTCGTAATATGGCATAAGTGCTGTCTTTTCCTGGTTTTACAGGCTGTATTGCAGTAAAGTGATGTCATTTTCTGAACTTTCCTTTCTTCTGGCTGTTCTAAATTTTGCCTTTATTCTCATTATATCCATGGTATTTACGAATATTGGTCAAAAGTCAAGCCTACAATATTGTTGTGATATCATTATCGAGGTATTTAATCCAACATATTGTGATAATAGATTTGATCATTATTGCCCGGCTCTAAAACAGAGACAGCCTGGGTTTTCCAAAAGTTTTCATATCAACAGTCTAATTACTGGAATCGCGTAGTGCAGGTAGTGAAGACATAAACTGAAAACGCAATATGCAATAAGGGCCTAAATCATACTTCTACAGTGACTCATTATGAGAAAGAAGACAAGGAGAAACTACAAAGCACACATAAGAAAGAATGAAGGGAAACAACAATAGCTGGAATGTGTTGTTTCCATTGATGCAACTGTCAAATGGGCTTTTTTCATTCCTTCCACAGGAAGGTCCGGAAATAATAAGACAATTATGTAAAAGTCTGGTGCTCAACGAGTAGTTAGACAACTCCTGGCTCTACACATTACACACAGCATGCCAAACATCTAGGAGCAACACAAAAACAGACACAAAAGGCAGCCAGTGGCTCAGTGATATCATTAGCAGCTGGACTATGCACCAAAAATAGCCAACAGGTCTGTGTTGTTTCTGGCTACAGTGGAGCTCCTTTCAGCTGAAAACTTCTCCAACAGTAGCAAAGTGTTACTAAACTGACAGCTGGGTGTCATCCAGATTAGCAAGGTCTCTCTGCATGTTCCACTGAGGTGCCTATGAGACTCTGGTTCCCCCAGTAATGGGCCATTATCAAGCCCAGAGCTGCCCAAAACAAACAGAGGCCTTTGGCAGATAATGCCCTTCAGACGTCACTGCAGACGCACAGAGTGTGACATGCAGGAGACACAGGCGACCTGCCAGGCAGCGTCTCTCTGCTCTGCCCTCGGAAAACAAACAGCATTGTTGTAAAAAAAAAAATTGCACAAAAGAAAGCTTAGTGAGAGCCGAGTGGAGTTTGCTGGAAATGGATGCAGGGAAGAAATGAATAGTTGGGCAGAGGGCTATAGGAAAAGATGTGTGCTTTGCAACGGAGATAAGAGTGTGCATGCATGCATGCGTGTGTGTGTGTGTGTGTGTGTGTGTGTGTGTGTGTGTGTGTGTGTGTGTGTGTGTATGTGTGTGTGTGTGCGCGCGTGCGAGGGAGGGAGGGAGCTGGAGAATGCGAGCTGCACAGCTGTGTGTATGTTGCATTTGGTCGCACGCCAAAAATTGGCTGCCGGCGACAGGAACGCCGTAAAACTTAAAGCTATTGTGAGTGCTTTGCCTTTTTCGTCTCGGTCTCTCTTCTCTTCTGAGAGCTACTATTCATGACGAAAGCAGGGAGATACTACACAATGGATCTCCGTCTCTCGCCCAACACTGCCCTGCCTATATGGAACAATAAACAAAACATATTCAGTCTTTCCAGTCTCCGCCCCCGAGCTGGTTCGACTGAATGTTACTACTACAGCGCGGGTGGAATAGATAGAGAAGGCCAAAGGTCCATCATACAGCCCCTCCTCCATGCTGGAGCTGAAGCACGAAGGGTTAAACAACAGCATGCATGGATGGAATCATTGATAAAGACCTTGGACGTCACACAACTCATTAAACAACGTAAAGGTTGTAAAGGAGTTTGTTTTTCAAATAAAGGGGAAACATTTATTAGCCAGAAGGTGACATAAATGGGGATGGGGCGTGTGCGTGTGTGAGTCAGAAGGTGCCATGTAAGTGGATATTTGTGATATTTAGGTATAAACACTAGGTTAGTCCACAGCAATACCTTGCGGTAAAGACAGTATTAAGAAAAATACTCGGAAATCTGTGAGCTGTGAAATCAATAGCAGCTACCAATCCTGTTGAACAGGACAAAGGGATTAGGGGTGGAAAAATTCAGGCTGTTTGACTTCCTCTGTCAGGATTGTTGGAGGGAGGGAGGGAGGGAGAGAGAGACAGAGAGAGAGAGAGAGAGAGAGAGAGGGCAAACAGAGCTTTCTATACCTTACAATGAGTTAAACACAAATTCACTTTTCATTTTGTATAGCGTTAAAGTTCATTCACTAAAACCCCTGCATGTACAGCTGCATTAGGAGGATCTCTGTTCTACTGCCAAGAGAAAACACACACCAAACTATGTAGTTCCTTGACTCACACTATTATAAAGAATTTCCATATAAGCATCGGAATATTAATAGAAACAACCCCTCCTTTGGCACCTGAATGCCCAAAAGGATGGAAATACAGCTCTGCATTAAGGGATTACAACATGTCTTTGTAGCCTACGTGTAGATCCTGTGACGTGTGCCTCTTCAAATACATCATCAGGACTCTGAGCAGCAGCTTTGTTCTCTTAATGCATCCATGGCAGCTACACAATCACCCTGTGGAAACCACAAGAACTGCAGGAGGATTGGTCAGCTTGTGTTTGCTCCTATAAGTTTCAGACACCGGTGGAGCACACAGAGTGTTTTCTCTAGGTTTGCGAAGGACTTTGGGTGCACATACTGTATATGGGAAGGGGGTTTAGGGGTCCTCCTGCAAGAAAATGTTACATTTTTCAATTAAAAAAAAAAGCAATTTTACATCATTTAGGGCCATTAATAATTCCATATCTGTGTCTAAAACTTTGTAAAAGCTAGAGCAGATAATAAATAAACAACAACAACAAAGACTTGCTAGAAGTCCTCATTGATTTTACATTCATTCGGCTTAGGGGGTCCCCAAAACGGCTTGGGTGCTGCACCTAAGCCTTATAATAGTGGGGAAAACCCCGCTCTCTCTCATGGCATCCTTTTTTATATTATTTATTTATATGAATACTAAATGTAGCTAAATGCGTGTTGTTCAAACTTTATTATCTTTACTTGAATCGTTGAATAGTTTTTCTGGTTTTCTATTTTAGTGCTATGTTATGCAATCCATTTGGTATTGCAACAATCTTTATGACCCATTAATGCAAAAGAAGCATGATTGAAACGGAAATTTTGGACAGGAAGAGAAAAGCGAGTCTGCACCTGCATCCCCATTTTCAGAGCGCTCATGCCTCCTGTTGCACGAGACATTAGTCAATGTTTTGCCAGCGCCTCATTAAATCTCTGGACAACCGCTGTGCTTACTCCAGTGTGTCGCTCTGAGGGTGAAATGTATTTGTCCACAAACTGCTGACCTCTGTCTTTGCAGGTCAGAGTTCAACAGGCTGGCTGGGACAGTGTAAGTATCGTTTTCTCGCTCCCCCCCCCCCCCCCCCCCCCCCAGAGTGGGAGCAGTTTCTCTAACTTGTGTGTCGTCTCTGTACTGAACTTAGATAAGGGAAAGAACAGAGGGCTAGATATGAGAGTTGCACTTGAATCCCCTTAAAAGTAATTTTGTAGTTTCAATAGAGACCTAAACTACCTCTAACACAGAGCACCTGTTTAGGACGATAGACAAAGAGGATGGTAGGGCTACACAATATATCTTCATGTTGTCCTAGAGTCAAATTGTACCCGTTTTCACTTTTTTTTTTTTTTTTTGCACAAAATATGGGCAGTCAAAATGGGCGCTAAAAATGTCAACATTAAAAATATCAAAAAGCTTTGGCAAGAACATAAAAAAAGCACCCACGACGTTGAAAAAGTGACAAAAAATGTCAGAAATATCAGATAATGTTGAAAAAAAGTGACAACAACTGTTTGTTTTTTTTACGGGAAGACAACACACGGGTAAATCGCCATCGTGATATCTACTGGCGCAATAAACATCATCAAAGGCTGCGACATATCGCGAAAGACACTCACAAAAGAATTTTTTTGTGTTAGTTGAAAGAAAATATCAGTAGAAAAATTGCACTTTAAAATGTCTGGGTGCCTGGGGGGGGGGGGGGGGGGGGGGGGGGGGGGGGGGCTAGGTGGAGCGTGTGCATTGTGTGTAGAGGCTCAGTGCTTGACGCAGAGGTCGTGGGTTCGGTTCCAATCTGCGGCACTTTCCTGTCATTCTCCCTCTCTGTCCCCTTTCATGTCTAAGCTGTCACAATAAAGGCCTAAATGCCCAAAAAAGTGTTATGTTTGGGTGTTTGCTCTGTTTTCTTTTCCTCCTCCTTTGGTTTTTTGGTTCTGTCTTGTCTCCTTGTGTTTGTGTCTTGGTTTCCTCCCTGGTCTTGTGTGGTAGTTTCTGTCTTGTGTTCCCCTGTGATTGTCTGTATGTTCTGTTTCCTGTTTTATTTTGAAGTCTAGTCTCTGTCCCGTCTCTAGTTTTACTTCTTGTCTACCTGATTGTCCTGCCCCGCCCTAATGGGATTCACCTGACGTATCACCTGTTCTTCGTTACCTCTCGTATTTAACCTCTGTGTTCCCTTGGTCTCTTGTCAGATCGTTGTGTGTCTCTTTGTGACTTAGTCTGCGTACGTCTGTGTGTGTGTGTGTGTGTGTGTGTGTGTGTGTGTGTGTGTGTGTGTTCCTGTGTGTGTGTGTGTTCCTGTGTGTGTGTCCCTGCCGTTTTTCTCCGGTTTTGCCTTTCCTTTTTCCCCTGGACCTTTTGGTATTTTTGCATTTTGGACTTTTGGGACTTTGTTTTGCATTTAGTTGATCCTGTGTTTGTTGTTTTTTTGTCAAAATAAAGCCTTGTTAACCCTTGTGTTGTCTTCCCGTCAAAATTGAAAATCAACACTTTATTGATGCTTTTTTTTTTCCTTTTTTGTCCCTGTTTTCAACACTTGACGTTTTTTTTCCAATGTTTGTCACTTTTGACATTTTCAAAAATATGTAACACTAACTCAACTTTAGTTTTACAGTTATTTTTGGAATTTATGATCAATAAACATCATTTATAGAAAATTGTACCTAATGTTTGAGTTAGAAAAGCAGAAATTAGGAATTATTTAGAATGAAATAAAAAGGAATGGATGTTGATGGATTATGTCAACTTTTACTATTTCAAAACCACTTTCAAATGCTATGAAATTGAATAATACAGCCCAAAATGACTGATACTTCAATTAATTGTAGCCTACTTGCCAAAGAGCAATGTGTGGAATCAATCATATTGGGTAATTACAATTGGGTAGTTAAAAAAAAAAAAAAACATTAATATAGTAGAATGGGTCAATTTGACCTGAGGACAACATGAGGGTTAAGCGCTTTTCTGCCTGCTTGCCTCTCTCTGCGGTTGGGTTCTTATTCTGCTAGCACACAGAGAAAATCTTAACTTTTTTTTTTTAACTGTTTAGTGGTGCCTTTTATATTAAATTCAGTGTTCAATTCGGTAAAAAGAATGTTGGAAATGATTTCCTTTCATTTGTTTTATATTCTACAATTTGTTGCATTTTAGAATAGTGAAATCAGCAGAAATGCAGAACTGAGTACACTTTATTGTTTGTTTATAAGTTATATTAAGTAATATTGTTATTGTAATAGTCAACATTATCGCATATTTTCCGCATACTGTGCATCCTGTACAGCCTCTCAAATGTCACTATCCTCATACCTGAACCTGACGCCGGAAAGAAACGGGTGAGAACAACAGGAGTGATGAACGACAAGTCACGTGCGGTCTGTTAGTCTTTATCTATAGCACTTACTGGTACAGTTCAGAACTCAATGAGCCCCACATTATCTCCAGGAAAAGACAGACATTTCTGAACAAACAAGGACAGGAATGACCGACATGAGATTACTGCATGTGACAGCTTGAGAAATGCTGCATGAGGAGTGAGCCATACACAAGCACCCACACACGCACTTAAAAAACAGGAACAACTTAGTGCAAAGTGTATAAATGAAAGTAAAAAGTGCTGATGCCGAATTCCTCGAGTTATAGTTGGAGAAATGCAACAGTCACTGTGACAAAAGCACATTCATAATTCATTATTGGCAGTGAAGACCGAGTTAATATTAACTGATGAATAACCACTTGCAAACGGATTAGTCCATGACTACATTATCACGAGCATTTACTGTTCTGTTTCCAAGGCCAGGTGACTGATTAATAGCTTCTTTTTATTTCATCCATAAAAATGGAAATTACAGTACTCATACCTGCCTTATTGCCCATAAATACAATACAATAAATACACTAAGCAATACCATACAAGGCGCCCAGATAGCTCAGCTGGTACAGCGGGTGCCCATATATTTAGAGGCTTTCTCCTCGACGCATTAGGCCCGGGTTAGACTCCGACCTGCGGCCCTTTGCTGCATGTCATTCCCCCTCTCTCGCTCCCCTTTCATGTCTTCAGCTGTCCTGTCAAAATAAAAGGCCTAAAATGCCCAAAAAATAATCTTTATAAAGTGCTTGTTGTGCTGTCTGATAGTCTGAGGTATAAAAGCGAGAGCATACTGCTTAGTTCCTGTCAGAGGAGGCCTTAGCCTACCACTACGTTCCATAACCCTGCCAGTCAGATTACCATGAAGAGGGCGACCCGGGTCCCATCTTAATCAGACGATCATCATATACCTGATCCACTGTATTTAACTCTCCCGCCATTTTCCCAGCCCTTTTAGTCACTCTATCAATCCTGGCCTTCTTGGTTAC
>NC_045744.1:26815331-26817180 GCF_008692095.1 Etheostoma spectabile
CCCCCCCCCCCCCCCCACCCACCCTCCAGGATATTGCGATGTCACGATCGCACCAATTTTGTAATTTTGACCAATAACCGGAGTTTCCCGCGACTTCAACCCCAACAGTCCCACGTGCCAGACTGTGTATCAGTATGTGACTCTGAGAGCCACTGACCAAGCAGGGGTGAGAACGGTTGACATCAAACGTACGTTGCCAAATTCATTTCCTTGTTTCTGAGATGAAGACGAGACGTGTGACTTGAACATCTCACATTTACCAACAAAACGTATAGCGAAAGACAATATTGCGGGCGGGACACCATATTTGTTAAAAGGCAAAATATGTGTCAAACCATTCTAAATGAAGTATTGAGGTGCTGCAGAAACATCCCTGCCTACAAATTTACACAGACAAAAGAAGAAGAAAAATCACACTATGAATTAATTTCATTTTTTAGATTTTAATATTTTTCAATGAAAATGACAATGAAACAAAAATGATCATCCCCTCCAATATCATGAATCATATCGCAATATCTAAAAAATAATCGCAATTAGATCACTAATATTGTGCAGCCCTAGCCCAGAGTAGTTTAATTCTCCCCAAAACATGTTTCCTTTGACTTTTAAAAGAACTACAATCTCAAAATAAGGCTGCGAAATCCTAGAGGGACTGAAAGACAGGGTGTGAGATAGGCCCTGAGACTCCAAACAGACGACTGAACGCATAGAAATGTTCAGAGAACAGAAAAAGTGCATTATTATTTGCTCTTATCCATAGAAGATCCAATTAAAGGAGTCTAGAGCTGCATGGATCAATCGATTGGTCGTCATCTTTGAAATAATCGCCAACGTCATCTTTTGGGTTTTGGGAAACACTGATTGACATTTTTCATCATGTTCCACCACATTTTAAAGACTAAACATCTAATCGATTAACTGAGAAAATAATCTACAGATTAACTGACAATGAAGATAATCATTATTTTCAAAATTGAAGCAGCAGACTTCCAGACTTTTTCCTAGTAAGGGTCAAGGTAAAAAAATGACTGTATCCTATGTTTCCCATAATGCAACTAGTATCATTCATTAGACACTTCCTGCCTTTTAAATGCCCACTTCTTTCACACTCCACACCTGCAGTTAATCATGAATGTCCATATAAAAGTGTGTGCCAATCGGTTAGCTGTATTATTATTATTACATTATTATATTTCTCTGTACAAAAGATATTCCTGGACCAACTGACCCACCGACGGACGTTGCCAAACAGGCACATTTTAGTCAAGTCCCAGCTGTGATAACCAAAAACTAATAATGATGTCATCAGGGTTATTTTTTTTCAAACTTTGGAAAGCTCCCTCTACAAGTCAAGGATTACATTAAACAACTGTTTTCACAGGCTGTGTAGTACTCTTTGTAAACTGAACATCATGTTCAGTTTAAGAAGGGAAGCACGTGAAAGGATAAATGAAAGAATACCATCACTGCAAACAATCCAAACAAATTCCCCTAAAAGAACCCTGAAGTCCCTCAAGATGTTGCATTATGGGCCATTTCATGTGACTCCAGGATTACATTCCAGTCATGCCAATGAAAGTACTTTTGCTTTTGCTTTTTAAACATCTGCAGAGTTACAGAGGCTTAGGAAGCAGAGAGGGAAAGTGGAGACAAACGGAAATTCCCCAAACCATCTTGCATCACTTTAAAAAAAATCTTCCAGAAAAACTAATCAAATAAAAGCAAGTCAGACAAATCAAATAGATTAAGAATGGTTACCCGACATTTAGGACAGGGAGGCATGAAATGCTTAGTTAAAATGCATTAAGAATAAAGGCCGACATAGTCTCAGACAAACGCATTGACT
>NC_045744.1:26817190-26817969 GCF_008692095.1 Etheostoma spectabile
CAGATTGAGTTACAACGCCCCCCCACCCACCCACCCACACCCACACACACACACACACACACACACGGGGGCGGCTGAGATACTATTAATCAGAAACCACATGAATAGCTGCTCCTCCCTCCAACTAGTGTGACTCCGTTCATCTAACAGTTTCAAAGACCTGTCGGGTGGAGGAAGAGGCTCACTCTGCGGGTCACACTGAGGCCACTTCCTCTGCAGCCCACCCCGAATCCCTTAAAAAATGAGGTTTGCCTCCTCCTCTTCATCCTCCCTTTCGTCTCCCTTAACTTCCTGTGCCTTCATGCTCTATCCATTTCCACTCGGAGGTCACTAGGTTCGCCTGTGTCAGTCAAACAAGTAGTTTGGTTTATATAAGTAACTGTGAACACTGCGTCTGAGTTCAAATCAAGTTTGGTTCCATTTAGTCTGCAGGAGACGTATCAAAACATTCAATTCTGGATAATACACAGATTGCTGCTTGGATAAAGTAGGAACAGAACTCTACTGTGGTAGAGTCGGTCACTGCCTGATGTGAGTCGAGTGCAGATGTGAGTCGCGCATGCTCAGATTTAAACGGCAACTGTCATACTGAAATTTGTGAAATCCATGAAAATATAAGGTTTTTTCGTTACAAACAACAGAAGATGGAAATCCTTTCAAAAACGCTGTAGCTATCTATGATTGTTTGCTTGCTAAGTTAGGGCAAAACACCATTCCAGTGACAGCATTTGTTGTGTTTGATTGCTAGCTTGTAGCTAAGCTAGCAGTCATTTCAAAAA
>NC_045744.1:26817979-26818118 GCF_008692095.1 Etheostoma spectabile
CTATCTATGATTGTTTGATTGCTAACGTTAGCTCAAAACACCATTCAAGTGACTACCTTGTTGTGTTTGATTGCTAGCTTGTATCCAGCAGTGAACCAACTTCATTAAGTAGGTCCATTTTTACTGTATTGACATTACA
>NC_045744.1:26818128-26826490 GCF_008692095.1 Etheostoma spectabile
GTCTCTCGTTAGCATCTTGTAGGCTACTTGTTGCAAAGTGACGCATGCCCAAATCACATCTTCACTCGTTGTGCAACTCAAAACTGCACTCGACTTACATCGGGGAGTGAGTCTTCAACATATAGGGTTGTGTACCAGTGATAGAGTACTCGAGTCCTGGACACAGACTTAAATCTGTCTCAAGTTGCTTATCTCTAGACTCGTGACTTGACTTGGATTCGCGCGCTGATGACCTGGACTCGATTTGTGAAATCGGAATCAAACATTCATAAAAGAGAACTCGGAAGTTGGATGAAATTTCCGACTACTTTTGTGTGTAATCGATCATTAAAATTTGCTCCTTTAAACGTGCCCCCATTTGCGAACGCAAAATTGAGGAGAAGACTTGGACACAGACGTTGGCTATGGTGACTCAAACTTTGACTCGGACACTGGCCACACTGGATTCGACTCGGATTCGAACTCAAGTTATGGTGACTTGACTCGGACTTGGACTCAGACTCAAACCCTGGGGACTTGGACTCGCCTGTTGGTGACTTGACTACAACACTGCTGTGTATAGAGACTAAATCCCCAATTTTCCCCGAAGGAAGTCAGTATGGAATGTCTGAGTTGCAGATTCTGAGACTGATTGCTCCTGGTAATTTTCTTGCTCACACAATCAGATAAGTGTCTAGTTTTGCAATAAGAAAGAATCCTGCCTGTGCAGAAGGAACACTGCCTTTTTGATAGAGTACGGAGAGATAATAGCACAAGGAGCCACTGTACGAGAACCATTCCTGAACAAAATGTAAGGCCTTGCTCCACCGTGCACCAGAACAGAGCCAATGAGTCTATGAATCATACTCAGACAAAGCCTTGGAGCTCTTTAGATGTGAGCCCATTTGACAGAGTGTGAATGAGGCACCTGATTTTAGCAACTGAGAATGTGGACAAGGAGACAGGCAGTGGTTGTGCATCCCTCAGGCCACCTGTTTCTGCTTGCTTGAAACACAGTAACATAGTGTGGCAATGGACAAAAACTTTGGGGCCCGAGGACTTTGAGGCAACAAAAGGGGGTGCAGTCTCTCCTCCCAGACACTTGTGAGTCGCTGACGAGAGCCCCCATTACACAGGTGTCGAGCTCTTTTCCAGAGTCCCGACTAGGCCTCAATGATGAAGAGCGCACACACACACACACAACACAACCACACACACACACACACACACACACACACACACACACACACACACACACCTTTGTTTGGGACACCAGTAAACTTCCTCATAGACTCATTAAGGGACTCATAAAGGTCACTAAAAAAATGAAAGAATCCACACACACACACGCACACTTGAATTTGCATGCTGATTCCACAGTAAGTGTTATGAAGGCTTCATTTCTTCATTTCAAACACAACAGGTTATGTTTTCATAACCATTCCTGTTCTTCATTACATGTCTGACAGGAAGCATGTTCTAGCTGGCTGGACTCCCCCAGTGACAGGATATGCCCATATTTGGGCAATGGTCTTATGAAATGAGGTGTACTGTACGTCTGAGGCAATAACGTGAGGAGAATTTTGGTCCTCACATAAGGTGCGTCTTCCTGTGAGTGGGAGTACTTAAAAGCACTTCGCCCAGTCCAACCAAACAGAAGGATTGGCTTTACATCACATTCCTACAAGTTGGACTATACAGGAAACTTTGGACTACAATGTAATCACACGTGCAAAGTCTCTCTTAGACATTAGGTTTCATTTATCCTCAAATGCATGCATGGACAAAAGTATGTGTGTACAGGGTGTACACAATGCACCCTTAAGAGGTCATTTATAGGAAAAACATTTTGAGCAAATAGTTATTACCAAAATGTAGAGGATTCAGTCTATAAATGTTTTAATATTGTGCCAAGCAAGACAAACCTAACCCTGACCCTTTTAACGTTGTTTTGAGGGCTGTTTCTTTTTTATGCACTGCGGTCCTGTCTGACTGTATTGTAATTCCTTGTGTCTACAAAGCACTTGGTTTAAATATCAGAATATATTATAAAAATGATTTGCCGCATTACTGTAAGTATTTTAATCGCAATGAAGTTACCAACAGACAGCAGATCATCCATGTAAGCCACCCTGTCTGCCCCATGTGTGGTTATGACACTCTGCTTGGGTTGGTTACTATAGTCCCCTCTCTCAGTAAATAATCCATTCAGTAACATGATATTCTGTCTGGTAACATGACACACACACACACACACACACACACACACACAGGGTGGGGGGGCGGGTCTGAGATACTATTGATCAGAAACCACATGAATGGCTGCTCCTCTTTAGTACCGCTGTGACTCTGTTCAAACAGTTTCAAAGACACAAACAAGGAAAGAATCCACTGCTGTGAGAGAGCTGTGAAGCAGCAGCGAGACGGCCATCCTGTCTGAGGAAGACATGGAGCTCATGGGTATGAAAATGTCTGACCATCTCCATGACTGCCTCAATCCAGGCCAAATAACAGACGTCAGATGAGAGTGACCTGCGTGTTATTTGCGGGATGGGTTTGGATGGCTGGTACACAGCCGTCACACATCTTCACTCTGCCCAGAACCCATGCTGCAAAGAACTGTGTGTTCCTGGACAAAAATGACAGTGAGATATGACTTTGTTCTTAAAAGCTAACTTATTTTTGTTTTTATTAAATAGATTTTAACATGAACTCATAACTTTAAATTCTCATTATTTAAACCACAAAATGAGCAACTTGTTCTGACGGACAATAAAGTAAAGCATGTAATATAATATTTAGTCAAAGAGTCACAAAAAGCATGGAGAAGTGAAGGTCTTGTTAAATGAATGGGGCTTTATGTTAATGAAAACTGTACCTAACAAATTGCATCCAAGCTAAACTGAACCACATGCATGCATGCTAGCTTATTTTTATTTTTTTAAATAGGTTTACTCACACACACACACACACACACACACACGCGCGCGCGCATGCACGCATACAGGCACACACACACGCACTATGTGAGCTGTCTGGCAGGATTAATAACTGACTCCTGACGCAGGTGTAACACACACAACTCTCTCTCTCTCTCTCTCTCTCTCTCTCTCTCTCTCTCTGCAGGAAAAGGCCTCTTTCTATCTCTCACACACACACACAAACACTTTTTTTTCTCTCACAAGAATGAACAGAAAAGACGAAGTGTAACAGACAAGTTTAATAAAAGCTTACAGTATGTTTGGACCACCTGGCAGTGACAGATGGTGTGTGTGTGTGCGTGTGCGTGTGCGTGTGTGTGTGTGTGTGTGTGTGTGTGTGTGTGTATGTGTGTAATCTAATAGCCAGTCAGAGGGCACCACCATGTGGCAGAAACAAGGTACTACAGAGTGGTAATTGATTATGGAGAAGAACAAAAAATCCTAAACAATTATTTTGGTCAATACTGAGATCACATATATTTAACGTGATTACTCATTGACTTTTGGAAAGGTGTTGCATTAATTGAACTTCATGCATTTCCCATTGAACCCTTTTACATTTAGAACACAAGACAAAATAAGAGTTTACTTGCAAAACGTTATGTGCAAAATAATAGTTTTTCTCAATTTCTTTGTTTTTGTGGTCGTTGGGAGCCGGCCCCAGTCAAAGTTGGATTAATTGCACAGCCCCCTACTGTAACTAGGCTACCATGTTGTTAGATGACTGTGCCAAACATTGTGGTGATATAACAGCATTTAAAAGGGTGCTTTCTTCTAACTAAACAGCTTGTTATAAAAATATGTAAAACACCCTTTTCATGCTGAATATATTGAGAACTTACCAGATAGAGCCCCATTTGTTCCTCAATACTACTCGAGGGGCTGGCTTCAAATGATGTACAGTATCACACACACACACACACACACACACACACACACACACACACACACACACACACACACACACACACACACACACACACACACACACACACACACACACACACACACACACACACACACACACACACACACACACACACACACACAAACACAAACCACCAAATGTGCTTCGAGGCCTGATGTTCTGTGAAACACACACCATTCGTTTGTTCCTCCAGATAATTGTTGGTTGTCATGACACTGCCAAACATCATCCACTCTGGTGGCATTACCACCACAATACCAAAATAAGGTGCCGTTAAGATAAGATAAGCCTTTATTGTCTCCTATAGGAGAAATTCTTCTTGGTTCTACTGTCTGCAAACACTACATTACCTATTGTTTACATTTGGGTGAAATAGTGAACCATTTTATGATATTTTCAGGCTATATTAGCAACATATCTGCCAGTAAACTTCACACTTTGAAGTTGTTCACAAGCAGCCAACTTCTCAGCTCGCTGACTAACCTTGACAGTTTGAGGGACGGTTGCCAATCTAACCTCAGATCAGTGTCTACGAGGAACTTCAACCTTGGACAGAGTTTACACTCTAAACACACAACTGCCTTATCTGCTTCCTGCTGTCTGTCCAATCAGAGTTGAGGATGAAGAGCAAAGGGAAAAAAATAGTAAACGTCCCTGTGCGTATGTACTCAATCGTGGAGCTGGTTTTTAGCTACTATTCTGCAATGGAGAGATATCTTTTACATTGATCATTGCTTTCTTAATATACATGAACAATTAATTTAGTTATGTGTTAAATGTAGTTATTTTATGCAGTATTGCAAAACAGGTCACTAAAATCGTGATTTGTGATTGGTCAATAGTAGAGCCCAATCAATATATCGGCGAGCCGATATTAGGCATTTCCCAATATATCGGTATTGCCATTCATAAAACAAAACAAAAATTTGTGTTTTTGTTCAAAGCACTTTTCAGATTCATACCTTAAGTTTGTAGAAAATCATATGAATACATATCATATTATTTTAGTGAGAACTCATAAATAACTACAAATAACCAATGTTAGGGAAATCTGTTTATGTTTTGTAAGGCATTTCTGCATTTAAAAAAATATATATATAACAGCCGATATATCGGATTTATAAATCACCAAATATTTGTATCGGTATCGGCCTTAAAAATCCTTTATCGGCCGCGCTCTAGCCGATAGTTGGTCAGTAGGGCTGGAAGAAGAAAAATTAAAAAAAATATCATTGTTTTATCAATATCGATATATGAGGCTAGATACTGTTATATGACAGGTATTTTCCTGGTTTTACAGGCTGCATTACAGTAAAGAGATGTCATTATCCGAACTTACCAGACGGTTCTATTCTTTGCCTTTACTCATTTAGTCATTCTATCTACATATCGTTACTGATGAATAATTTATCTCAGATGTAATTGCATAAATATTTTGTGAAAGCACCAATAGTCAACCCTACAATACCATCACCATCAATATTGAGGTATTTCGATAAAAATATCATGATATCTGATTTATCTTCATATTGCCCAGCCCTTGTTGTGGTATAATTCTTTTTTTTAAAGCGCAGCTAAGATGTTTCATAAATAACGTATAATGCTTACTGTCCCTCCACAGCATTAAAACTACAAATAAAAGACAGACTCAAAATGGCGTTGTTGCTCATTCCAACCATAAGCGGTTGTTTAGCACATGTGCTTGGAAACCATACACAGGTTTCACTCTAGACTCTGATACAGTCAACAAAAAAACAGATTCCTCCAAAAGCGTGTTGACCTCAGAGGGGGTATTTTGGATTTCTGTGTTAGATCATAACATGCTATCACAGGCCCCCGGTGCCTGGTAGGCAACGGCAAGTCACAACAGACCCGGGGCTGTGAGGAGGAAAATACTGGAGAAAAAGACCGTGGCTCTCACAGACCGTTCCCCCGTTCGTGAAACTAGCTATGTTTTTTACACGCCCGGACCGGCTATCTAAACAAAGAAGAAGATCAGATTACAACACACACGGAGGGAGTTGGATTCATTCTATGCTCAGGACGCCATCACTCCACTATATCTTTATATACAGTGGCTTGAGAACGTTTACACACCACTGATAAAGTTGAATAAAAAGAAGAATAAAACAACATCTTTTGGAAATGGAAATTTAAAAAAATTAGGAAAATCCAACCTTTTAAATACACCAATTTTCTTTGTGACTGAATAATGTATTGTAAATAAATAAATGTTCTTCTTTAAAATGCAGAGGGCATTAGTATACACACCTCTATGTTAAATTCTCATGGAGGCAGGCAGATTTTTATTTTTAAAGACCAGTTATTTCATGGATCAGGACACTATGCATCCTGATAAAGTTCCCTTGGCCTTTGGAATTAAAACAACCCCCCATCATCACATAGCCGTCATGACTGAATTAAGGCATTAAGATCAATTTTCAATTTTATTACTCAACTTTAGCATGGGTGTGTAAACTTTCTCAAGCCACAGTGTGTGTGTGTGTGTGTATATATATATATATATATATATATATATAAGCAAATATAATATTGCTGCTATATCAATTTTCTAAATGTCGAGTACAGCCCCTTAAGATATCTTCCCCTCCCTATAAGCCAGTGAACCTGTCACAACAAATATTTTAAAAAACGCTGTCATTGTTTTACCTCATTAAGGAAAAGAAAAAAATACAGTAATCCTCAATCATAACAACTGGCATAATTTGAACTGGAAAGCCTTCACTCAGCATGAGAGAGAGAGAAGAGAGAGAGAGAGAGAGAGAGAGAGAGAGAGAGAGAGAGAGAGAGAGACAGAATGAATTTAACATTTCAGGACAGCTGTTCATTTCCATACAGGTTTACTGGCTTGACACTTGCACGATTCGGGGGGAAATATGAACCACGATTGTTTTTAAGCTTAGAACTGATATCACGATTTTCTGCCACGATTTCTTTTTCTCAAAAAGTGTAATGTTTCTTGCACACAAAACAAAAGAAATTGTTTTTGCCACACATAGATTTCTTTTGTCACCTCTAGCACACTGCACATCAGAAGAAAGCCGTAGCGTTTGGCAGTCAGCTCGTAAAATTAAATGAGAATCAAAGTCATTAAAAAAAACAAAATCAAAGTTATTTCAAAATTAAACCATGAACCAAGGTGAATCCAGATCATGATTTTATAATGATTAACTGTGCAGGCCTAGTGGCGACTCCGGTCTCCTGACACATTTACGGGTATGAGGGGTAATAGGGTCGGTTACACTACCTCTCTTACCTATCTGAGATGGTTGCTGTGACAACGCTTCCTGCTTGGCTTTGCGTAAGTGCACATCTGAGTTAGATGTTAACCTGATTAGTACATGAGCACTGACAGCGCCTTGTACTTCCTGAAGCCGGCACTTCAGAATCTACCATCTCTCCTCACCTTTGTGCTGAGAACAGATATCGACAAGGTCGGGTGAAAACATTGTGTGTCTAAAAAACAGCTGTTTTTAAGGAAATGAAATTAAAAGGCTAAGTTGAAAACCTTTTTATTGAGCCATTTGTCTCAAACAAAGTCAGACAAAATCCCCTCGTCACTGTTGAAATATTTGTGAAAACCCACAGGCAGACGTTAAGAGTGAACAACTGCATTGATTTATGGGGGGGGGGGATCAAATGATGTAAGGTTTCTGAGGATATGTTACTGCGTTGGTCTATTCTAAAGCCGATGCAAAAGGATGTATAGTAAGAATGTACGAAAGCAAGTTATTCTGCTGCTAAACCAACAGATGGGTGACTAGTCCCTAGGTAAAGCTGCTCCTTGGTCCGCTGGAACTGACTGTAGGCTGGCCGTGTGACTACCACCACACACACACCACACCACACACACACCACACACACACACCACACACACACACACACACACACACCACAACACACCCACCACACACACACCCCAACACACACCCACACACACCACACACACACACACACAACACACACACAACAACGACCACACATGCACATGCCAGACACACACCCCCAAACCACACACACACACACACACACACACACACACACACACACACACACACAATGCAGAGCATGCACAGACACACACACGCCACAAACACCAACTCCAACACCTCTCAACTGCAGAAACGTGTAGTTGGGTTTATCGATGATAATTAAAAAAAACAGGGTTGGGGAAAAAGAATTGATTATTAGATGCATCGCTATTCTCTCTTGTTGATTGGATGCTCGATTTTTACAAGTTAATGATCATTATATTTTTTTAAATGTGTTGATTTTTATTTAAAGGTTACTGTCACCAGACATTTACAAATCAGAAAACAGAGTGACTGAAAGAGGATGGGATAATGGACAACAACTCAAAGAAACACAAAAATGGCCAAAGAAAAAAAAGAAGAATTTGTGTATATATACACATGATCTAATAAGACATACATAAAATAATTAGGCAAAACAC
>NC_045744.1:26826515-26849996 GCF_008692095.1 Etheostoma spectabile
ATAAAGGTGTCTCTACTTTATCACTTACATCTGACCACCTAAACTGTATCTGAAGTCTCGTTATATAGACCTTAGTGGTCCCCTAATACTGTATCTGAAGTCTCTTTATATAGACCTTAGTGGTCACCTAATACGTATCTGAGTCTCTTTTATATACACTTAGTGGCCCCCTAATACTATATCTGAAGTCTCTTTTATATAGACCTTAGTGGTCACCTAATACTGTATCTGAAGTCTCTTTTATATAGACCTTAGGGGTCCCCTTATAGGTATCTGAATCTTCTTTTATATAGACCTTAGTGGTCCCCATACTGTATCTGAAGTCTCTTTATAGACTTAGTGGTCACCTAATATGTCGTGTTTTTTTATAGACCTTATGGTCCCTAATAATGTATCTGAAGTCTCTTTTATATAGACTTAGTGGTCCCCTTATACTGTATCTGAAGTCTCTTTTATATAGACCTTAGTGGTCCCCTTATACTGTATCTGAAGTCTCTTTATATAGACCTTAGTGGTCCCTAATACTGTATCTGAAGTCTCTTTATAAGACCTTAGTGGTCCCCTTATATGTATCTGAAGTCTCTTATTAGACCTTAGGTGGCCCCCTAATACTGTATCTGAGTCTCTTTTATATAGACCTTAGTGGCCCCCTAATACCAGATCTGTAGTCTCTTTATATAGTACCTTAGTGGTCCCCTAATAATGTATCTGAGTCTTTTTATATAGACCTTAGTTCCACTAATATTAATCGTAGTCTCTTATATAGACCTTAGTGGTCCCCTAATACTGTATCTGTAGTCTCTGTTATTTAGACCTTAGTGGTCCCTATATGACGGTATCTGTAGTCTTCTTATATAGACCTTAGTGGTCCCTAATACTGTATCTGTAGTCTCTGTTTATTAGACCTTAGTGGCCCCTAATACTTACGGTCGTCTCTTTTTTAAGACTTATGGTCCCTAATACTGTAATCTGTAGTCTCTTTTATATAGACCGTTAGTGGTCCCCTAATACTGTATCTGTAGTCTCTTTATATAGACCCTGAGGGTCCCATAAATACTGTATCTGAAGTCTCTTTTAATATAGACCATTAGTGGTCCCTAATACTGGTATCTTGAAGTCTCTTTAATATCACCTTAGTGGTCCCTATACTGTACTGTAGTCTTTTTATATAGACACTTAGTGGTCCCCTATACTATATCTGAGTCCTCTTTTATAGACCTTAGTGGTCCCCTAATACTGTTCTGAAGTCTCTTTAATATAACCTTAGTGGTCCCTATATACTGTATCTGAGTCTCTTTTAATATAAACCTAGTGGTCCCCTAATACTGTATCGAAGTCTCTTTTGACATAGACCTTAGTGGGTCCACTAACTGTATCTGTAGTCTCTTTTATATAGACCTTAGGGTCCCTAAACTGTATTGAGTCTCTTTAATATAACCTTAGCAGTGACTGCAGTCAGGTAGCAGGGTAGGCAGTGCCTACCTTGCCAAATTCAAGCATAAAAATGTTATTAAATAATGTATTATAAACTTATTTGTATTTTTAACGTTTAGTCTTGGGATTGATATGTGTTGTTGTTCCAATTCAAGCATTTACGCATAACCAATAACAAAAATGGCAGAATAAGCAGTGCCTTTATGCCCATTCAAGCGATTATAAATGTTTTTATTGTTTTTATAGACGGTTTTTTTAGATCTTTGTCGCCTAGCCAGTAGCCATTAGTAATTTAGCTTAATGAGCCAATTTATATTTGCATATTGTTTAGTTATTTTTTAGTATTATTTTATTATTTATTAGGATTGGTTTTCTGGTTTTTAACTTTTTTTAGCTTATTATTTGTTTTAATTTATTTTGTTGTATTTTAGCCCCTTATTTATTTTGTTATGTTTACCCTGCTTTTTTATTTTTTTAAGCATAGCTATTGTTGTTTTTTTATCATAGTATTCCCCTTTTATTTTTTATTTTTTTTAATTTAGCCAATAAGTTATTATTTCGTGTACTTTTTATTTTTTATTTTTTATATTTTTTATTAGTTTTTATTTAGTTTTATTTATGTAGATTTTTATATTATTTTTTTATTATTTATATGTTTATTAGCCAATGTTTTTTTATTTTATTTAATTTTGTTAGTTTTTTTTATTTCGTAGCTTATTTAGTTTAATTTATTATTTTAATTACTTTTAGACTTTTAAGTTATATTTAGCCATTTTTTTTTGTTATTATTATTTTTTGTTAGCCTTTTGTTAGCCTATCTTTTTTAGCTTTATTTTAGCCACAGCTTTTATTAAGATATTACTTTAGAATTTTGTTAGCATTTTCAGTTTTTATTTTTTAGTAGACATGTTGCGCATGCGCACTTCGATGCGTGTCTTTAACATGTACGTCAAAAGGCACAACTTGCCGTGCCTCTTGTACGTAAATGGTTATGCCAGTAATGTTCCGTCAGATTTCAAACATGAACCAATTAAAACCAGATATACTGTCCCTTGCGTAGCTGACGTCATTACACAGCATACGTTGTAAGCGCAATCCCCGCGAAAATTCAAAGTAAAATGACAGCAGCGGTGTCCGCCGATGTCACAGCGGTGAGGAATTTCTCTAAACTCGATTTAATTAAAAAAAAAGAACTAATAACAAGATGGAGGTCTACGCCAGCCTTAAATGGACTACTGCAGCAAAAGGGACAAATACTCGTCCCATCTGACTGGTTTGGAACAAAAGCTGTGGCTATGTGGCCATGCTAACAGTGATCGGCGGGACCTCTACGGGGTCCTGGATCTGAACAACCTGCCCGCAGCTTTAACCAAGCAGGAAAAACCGTCAGCTCATATAATACCGGCAACTACAGCTTCGCACATTTTCCACCCTGAAACGGATCAAAACATCCAGTCTCGCCGAGTCAGAGACTATGAACTAAAGCGCCGTAAAGACGAGTTTTACAACGCTGTGATCGACGCCTTCACGAGAAAGCGTCGGCTGGATTTTATGTACAAATCTACCGAATGGTGAGTCCGAAACTGTTTTGGGGTTAGTGTGATTGAACTAATGCTGCTAGCCATCTGCCTCATATTCAGTTGAGCAGAGTGTGGTTTTTCAGTTGCTGACTGGGAAATGACAAACTATTATTGGCCGCTGTGTCAATAATTAGAACAAAGATGGTTTCATAACTTGCATTCTGATGCTGGACATTAACGTGTGTGTGTGTGAGTAGTGAGAGAGAGAGAGAGAGACGCGAGAGAGAGAGAGAGAGAGAGAGAGAGAGAGAGACGAGAGAAGCGAGAGAGAGAGAGAGAGAGAGAGAGAGAGAGAGAGAAAAATAGTCACCCAGAGTATTTGTCTGAAATCGTAACTTTGGCGGGAACACACTGCCATTGAGGTCTTCAAATCAGCTGGTTTAGAAGTCCTAAGGTCCAGGTATAACGGTGTGGGGGGTCAGGCTTTTGCGGTTGGTCCCACGAGACTCTGGAACAAGTTACCCCGATATTCGCACTGTTACAGATGTGGCTCTTTTTAGTCAAACTCAAAACCATTTGTTGAGTGAGGCTTTTAATCCGTAGCTGTGGTGGGACAGTTCTTCTTTTTGTTTCTTTGAGACCTTTCTGATTTTACTGTTCGCTAGGGTCACTCTTTCTATTGGATGATGTATTATCATTCATGTTAAGCACCGTAGCCTGCTGGTTGCGTAAAGTGTATATAATTACATTAGATTGATTTTGATTGATAGATTAATTGGAAATGTCTTGCTATCGCGCGCGCGTGTGTGCCGCACTTGTGCGTAACGTGATTATTAGTCCTAAACAATAAATTAGGTAATCTGGCTTCATAATTCAGGTGCCTACCTCTTACTGACATCACCGCACGTCACTGGACCTTAGTGGTCCCCTAATACTGTATCTGAAGTCTCTTTCCCAAAATCCAGCCGTGGTGCAGAATTACAGCCACTAGAGCCAGTCCCACAATGAGCTTTCCTTAGTAGGTGGAGACTGGGGGTGTGGCCTTGACCAACTGCCACTTTGCTCGTTTGAAAGCCATGATGGGGGGGGCCAAATTCTCTGGGTGGGAAAGCAGAGAAGGGGAGGTAACCTTGCCCCTTATGCCTCAAAGAGCAAGTTCCAGATCGGCCCATTGAGCTTTCATTTCTTCAAAAGCAGAGCAGGGCCCGGGCTCGGTTTACACCTATCCCATTTCTAAAAGCCTCGGGGGACCGCATATTTATATTAAAAACCTCATATAAAAAGGGAAATTTTCATGCCGTGGGATCTTTCAGCAGCCGAGGAAGTGAGGAAAAGAAGAGCGAGGACGTGATTCCTTGCTGTGTTGCTATTTTCGGTTCTGATTGGAACGGGGACTGAGCTTCTTGTTACACTGCACACCTACAGGTTGGGCAAGCTCTTGGCCGCATATATACCAAGGTACGTGTGACAAACGCTTTTGAAAACTGACAGCTGTGCCAATGTTATTTTTTGAAAAAGGAGAGGTTGAAATGTCCTATTATAAAATAGCCCAGCCAAAATAATTCACTTTTTTTATAAACCTGTGCTTTTTCTACTGTGATTACTCAAATTGTTTATGTGAAAAAAAAAGGCCAATTTAATATTTAATGTTAATTGTTTGGACTGTTGCTCGAACAAAACAAGCCCTTGGACATGTTGTGACATTGTAAGAGGCACTGTTTGGTGTTTTCTGATGATTTGGAGACGAAATAATCAACAAAAACTTAATTGACAGTAAATAAATTCATCAAAATAATCATTAGTTGCGCCCGATTTCCAACTTAAACGTTTTAATGATGAAAATAAATAAATAAGTAACTTCAAAAATGTTACAGATTGGATTGGTATAAAAGTAGAACTCAAAGAGAAAACATATTTCAGTCTAGCATCACAGGGCGTGAGAGTGGTTGTGTGTGTGTTGTGTGGTGTGTGGGTGTGTGTGTGTGGGTGTGTGTTGTGTGTGTGTGTGTGTGTGTGGTGGGTGTGTGTGTGTGTGTGGTTGAGAAAATATGTGAACCACTCAGTCAAGGAAATACCTTGCACTCAGTAAGGAAGTAGTGAGTTCACTGTAAAGACGCTGAAGCAAGCATACACAGGCCCGTGGTACACACGACTCCTACTTACCAAACGGTGTGTGAGATCAGAGAGCTGCGGGGGAATCCACAGGCTGCTCAAAGAGGAAATAGATCCTGGCTGACACGTAGCCAGCTCGCGTCTTCCTCCTGCACCAAACTCTCTGTCGAAAACAGTCGCCCGGAGCTGCCGATCGAGTGGGCGGCACCTGTGTCATGCTGCTTCCATGTGCCACTTCCCATGTGATCCCAACGATCGTCCTCCGTCCGAAGAGTTTAACTCATATAAAAGGGTTGGGCTTCGTTTGGATTGAACAATTTGGATTCGTCCTTCAATCCGGTTCTAATCGATTCTTGATTCTTTGAGGGTGGAGTGGAGTGAAACGGGCTTATTTCACAGATAACAGGGACGTGACTTTTTCCAATGTCAAATAAAACCACCACTTTGAGCCCTGGAAGGTTTGCAGTGCCTGACCTTCTCCACAGCGTTGGGGGGGGGGGGGGGAGGTGTGAGGACGAGTCCACTCAGTATTCCAGCATGGGAGAAAAACGTGCTCGGTTTATTGGCATTTCTTTAAACCAATTAGGGCTGACAATATTAGGAAAATATCTAATTCCGATCATTTTGACTTATATTGCGAATTATACGATATTGGGGGAATTATCATTTTGTATCATATTCTCATTTTCATTTAAAAATATAAAATTTTCAGGCCGGGATGGCTCTGCAGCACCACAATACTTTTATTAGATTGGTTGACACTTTTGGCTTTTACAAATACTGCACCCACTGTGGTTGGATGTTGCACTACTTTTAATTGCGATTTCGATAAAATTGCGGTTAATTGTGCAGCCTTAAAATCACATCACACAGTCGTTTAATTTTTGGTGGAATGTGCTCGTTCAAAAGTCGTGCAACAGAAAACTCTGATTGGACAGATAGTCTAGTCGCTGTGGATTACCCTGCAGAGATCTGAGGAGCACGTAACCATAGTCCTCAGAAACCACCAGAGGTTAGAACGCCAACACAAGAAAGTGGAAGGTGACGGACATCGGCGGATCTTCTGCGGACGCCTGAACAATCCCGGAAATGTAAACAATATAGGCTAGAACGCTGCTACTGTGCCCCTGGCTGAAACGCAACGCGTATTAAATTGGAAGCGATGAACAGATTCCACAACCAAATTTTAAAAAAATTCCATTGGAATCTTAATCCTATATGGAGAAGAGGAAGGACACTCAAATCCATCATCCCCCACCCCCCCCCACACACACACACACACTTACCCAAACTGTACAGGGAGTCCTGCAGCCCTTTTTGTATCTAATCCTTGCATTAAGCAAGACATTGTTTCCAGCTCGACCACCGAGCCCCCTTTCCGTTACTAATCAATTTACATGCCACAACGTTACGTTAAATCCTGCCAGCATTCGGGGCTAACCAGCTCACACGGCTCCAAATGCAGCCCATGCCACCAAAGTGCTAGAGAGAGTTTTTTTAAGGAGGAGTTTGAGTCAAAGGTTACATTTCTACCCCTACGTCAAACAACCATATCCATAAGTATATTGAGGAAGTGTGCTGTGCCATCCTTTCAAATGAGGAAGAAATGAAAAACATTCTTGTGAGTACGATTTTGCCAATACGGGGTGGTGTGTTTCAAAGAATTGCAGGCAGACAGGCTCATGACCAGACCCGACGCAGTAGACAAGGCAGCTGTCACTGGGCGTGTACTATCTTCATCACAGCGTATTCCTGTTTTACTAGTTATGCCAGTGCGCGTAGGTCATTCGCGCATAGACATGCGTTGATGTGTCAAATAGAAACACGGTGAGCACCAGTAGGTGCTTTCGTAAGAAAGACGAGGACAGATTTGTTCCACACCTGTTCATGTCTGCACGGTAAACTGAATTCAGAGGCATTCCTCTTGGCCAGTGTCGTCATGAGACTCCATAATAAAAGTTGTCACACCAAAATCAAACGTGAGGCAGGGAGTGTGTGATCCTCAGCCTCCACTTCCAGTGTGTGGTGGTGACCATGCTGATGGGCGTTAAGAGGAGGCTTTGATGGCGGTGAATGGGGTACTAATGAGTTGGCCTCATCAATGGCCGGTCTGTATTCTGTCTCCTAATGGCCAGGGGAGCATCAACAGAGCTGTTGATGCTCCATGTAAACATCTCAGCCACTTCCCGTGGGTGGCCTCCACTTCAACCATTACACCAGGTTCATAATCAATTGGTTCGTGGACTACAATGGCAACGTTGGAAGTGATTATCATGCAATCAACTAATTGAAGGATGTGGCTGTTTTTTTTTACATCTATAAAAAGTGCTTTTTCCCTCTGGATAATCTATTTGCTTTCCAAAAGAGTCATATGTGGCCAAACACAGTAGGTGGGGCCGTGGGGAATAATCAGGGCAGAAGGCCAGACAGCACTGTGCTGAGTAAACCTTAAGCTTCACCTGTTGAATCTACATTATGAAGCAATGAGTCTCCATATATCTTGTGTATTTTTTGCTGGGGTCACAGATAGGACATTAAAACCATGTAGGCAGGCTTTAAATTCGCGCGTTGCCACCCAAGTGTTGCAATAAACGGAGTGAGAAGGTGAAAGCTGGCAGCAGGACAGAAATAGGTCTCGTAGAGAGAGCACTGAGACCAACTGTTGCTTCAGGTAGCCTAAAAGCGCATTATGTCAGCTGTTAACGTGATAGTTTTCGACACATTACGGTCTTACCTGGCCGGTGTTATGTAGCCCACAGTCCGGTCTAGCCGTGTCTCCCTTCAATGAAGCCAAACGTTCCGGCAACAGACTGGGAGGAGACCTTTCCCTCGGCTGTGTCGCTCACGGCGCAATGTCACAACTACACTAGCTAACTAGAGAATGTGTTTACACCATAGACTGGGGGGGAAAACACCTCGCATGGACCTCACTGGCGTCTTCAAAACTGCCGATTCGTACCGCTTTCTCTTTTCGCTGACGGTTGGTGTAATTTAATTATTTACTTTTCGCCTTCCCAGTACGACCAGTCTCCCCCTTCCTTTCCTTTCCTCCTCCACTGAACGCTCGCGACGAGGAGAACAGCCGAATGGTCGCGAGGACAGAGGCGGACCAACCGTAACAATGGCGGATGTTCACCAGAGTCGAGCTAGCTATCGTTAACATACTTCTTCCGGATACGATTTCAAAATAAGATCTCGATGAAGTTTAAAATTGCAAGCACGACTAAGCGGAAGACATACCGGCAATAATCTTGTTTACAGTTGTAAAGTAATTAAAAGTGCCAAATTATAAAGAATTCCCCGAGAGTGTGGATTACTGTAACATAGAATGCATTAAAGAATATTATGTTTCTAGACAATAGTTAGGCTACATTCTTCCACAGAGGCGGAGTAATGCATGGGTTTAAAATTTACTTTAACCTATGTTGTCCTCGGGTCAAATTGACCCATTTCCTATATCAGTGTCTTTTTAATACCCCAAATAACATGATTGATTCCACACAACGCTCTTTGCAAGTACAAATCTCTACTTTCATTCAGTATTATTCAATTTAAGCTTTGAAAAAAAAACGGTGTTTTGAAATAGTTATTGAGTAAAAGTTGACATATTCCAGCCTGTGATTATCCATCAACATCCATTCCTTTAATTTAGTTAAAATAATTCCCAATTTCTGCTTTTCTACCAAACATTGTAATTTCCTATAAATGAGGTTTTTTGGACCATAAATACAAAAAATAACTTTAAAACTAAGTTAGGAAGGTAGTGTTGAAAACGTCAAAACAGTGAACAAACATGAAAAAAAAAAAGCAACAAGTGGAAAAAGGGGAGAAAAAAAACGCAGAAAATGTTAAAATCCACAATAGAACATTTCCGTCTTAAACTTTTTAGAATAAATCAAAGTCTCCCAAAGAAGAAATACTAATAGTAAGAGCTTGCCTCTTTTAAATTTATCTTCCAAATATTTCCTATCAGAATGTGGGTTAAAGCAACAAGAAAAAAAACACAACTTCCTGTCTACACTAGCTCTCTTTAGCTAGCTTTAATGAGGTGTGTTCTGCTATGAGCCATGGTAGGGGCGCCCTTCCCTGTGGGAATACTTGGACCAAACTATTGTCAGTTTATTTCAAAATGCCAGCAGCCAAGGTGTTTCAACTGTGTTAGTACATTAGTTTAGTAGGAGGACGTAAGTTAGTTTCTAGACATATTAAAGTGACATCCCTTTTTTAAATTAATAAGGACGTACAAAAAGCCACCATCAGAGTAAACATAGACATACACTAGGGTATTAAGTAAAACTTTTTTATTTTAAAATTAGCATAAAAGCAAAAACAAATAAAAACGATGTATAACAGCTACAGTCAACTTCAAAAAACATTGATAGAGCTTGGATGTTTTGTGTGTTGAAAAAAAGCATTTATAAAAAAAAATAGATATCTACATGGAACATAATGGACATACTGTATGCATTTCCAAAGTGGCTATGAGGGGATACATTACCCCAAGATATAACAAAAAAAGTTTCCACACACAAGATGAGCAGCAGTACTAAACATGACTACTTCTATGGAAGAATATGTATCTTGGACAGGCCTTTAACTGAGAATAGAACAGGTAATAAGCAGAAAATCAAACCGAGTAGCTAATACGTATCCACAAAATCTTGGCCAATCTTTGTCAAAAGCTAGGTCGTGAGAAATGATTTATTTAACCACACTATGATTTTTTTTTAAGTATGAGGCTGCCAATGCAACTTCTGACCATTCGAATCTCTTTCTTTTGGTGTCAAAAGCAAATGTGCAAAGCAACATTAACAAAAACATAATGTTACACAAAGTATGGAATGTAAGGGAAAAAAAAAAAATTCCTCTGTGAAATGAAAAGGACGTTAGGAGTGGTGAGTATTCCCGTCTTAGTGATACATTTGGGAACCGGGGTGGAGTGTAACAAGTCACGCAGCTGAGGGTTGAGCGGAAGAGAACAGTCAAATGTGGGACTGCTGGGGTTACTGCAAGCTGGGTGTTTGTTTTTTTGCTGTATTAGAGCCGGAGGGATGTGAAGAGAAACGCACGGGTTTGATTACATAATAAAGGGGGGGGGGGGGATGGTTGGAGCAGTAGGTAGTACAGCGAGTCTTAGCAACCGTGGGACGTCTACTCCTGGGCCCTCTTGCCGGTCATCCTGTAGACTCGGTGGGGCGTCCACAGGGTGATGGTGGTGGTCAGCTGGATGTCCTCTCCACCGTTTCCCCGGTATACCTGCACACACAACATGACACATCAACACCAAAATCACCAAGTGCCAGTGGTGGAAGGATTTAAGTACGTTACTCAAGTACTGCACTTAAGTACAAATTGAGGAACTTTGCTTATTTGAGTCCATTTCTTTCATGACACTTTCTACTTACTCCGCTACTTTTCAGAGAGAATAGTGTACTTTTTACTCCACTACATTCATCTATAAACTTTAGTTACTTTACCAAAACACATGTTTTATTATAATTAATGACCTAAAATTTAAACGGAATAGAAGTCCAGCAGGAATGATTAGACCATTAACACTTTAAATTACAGGTTTTAAAGTTTCTAAATGTGAGGATTTTTCTGCATTGAGTACTTTTACGTAATAATTTAAGTATACTTTCCTGATACTTATATTTTCAATGCAGAACTTTTTTACAGTATGGTTTAGTAATTTTCTTCAGTAAAGGATCTGAATACTTCTTCCACATTGCCAATAGCGTAACGTGAGTTCAAAACATTTCATCTGCATGAATTTTGTTTGGGTTCTCGCTGTTACATCTCCTCGTATTACTACAGGCAATGATCCATTGGATAAACACGTGGGTTTAGCTGAATTCATCAGAATAAATACTTTGAGCTTATTCGAAAACAGAAATGAAACTCAAGTGATCAAGTAAATCAACACAGAGACTGAAACTTGATGAGAAGCGCCCCTGCACTCAGGGAAAGCTTCCAGGACTTCAAACCTCTTTTTGCTCTCCCGTTCACTGACGTCAGGAGAGGATGGATGGGTTTCATTACTCCCTGCTCGCCGCCACCCCCTCCCTCTACTCTCACTGTTCCCTTCCTTCCGTCTGGAAGGAAGCCTGGTGCATTAGAATCCCCTCTCGGGCAAGGAGACCCTTCTTCCCCTGGGAATCTGGGTCCTTCTGAAACACCACCACCACCACAAGTCTGGATGAATAGGCAGCTCACAGCAGAGGACAACACTTCTTCCATCAGAAGGACGTGAGCTACTGGGACACAAGGAAAAGTTCATCTAACTTTCATATAATGACACAAACATAGTAAGGGTACTACTTAGAAATAAAAAAAATTTAATAAAAATGACTACCTACATACAGCACTATTCGTCCAGCGGCATTTTGAAATGAAAAAGTAACAGGGTTAAACGGACTGATTTTTAAGTGCCAACAGACCGATCTACTCAACCAATATATTAAAACATGAAAACATGTTCAAGTAAAGGTGGAAAAAAAATAACTTAAAAAAAATGTAAAAAAATTAAACTTAGTCCATTGTTTATTTTTTTTACAAGGCTTGGATGAACATTCATTGCTGATTGGTCATCATGGCATTCTGCGGTCTGCCATTCGTATAACAGACCATCGCTAAGTATAACAGATCGTTGCGTTGCTAAGTATAACGTGCGTTGCTAAATAACGTTGCGTTGCTAAGTATAACAGACCGTGCTAAGTAAAAGTTAACAGTCACAGGGTAACCTCTGAATGAGTCTGTGTAATAAGCGTTGTAATAAACAACACGCCTTGTGGGGTTTCAATCCACAATAACGCCGGCTTGCTCTAATCACCTTAAGATTCCCTGGTATATTCATTCTTTGTCTAGCTTACCCAGGACCTAACTGCTACAAAGACGAACAGGACCATCACTTTGAGCAGGCTGGATTGGCTGTAGGGATACAGTCTCTCTTTCTCCATGTAGCACTAGCGTTATGGAGGTCTACGCCAGCCTTAAATGGACTACTGCAGCAAAAGGGACAAATACTCGTCCCATCTGACTGGTTTGGAACAAAAGCTGTGGCTATGTGGCCATGCTAACAGTGATCGGCGGGACCTCTACGGGGTCCTGGATCTGAACAACCTGCCCGCGGGTTTCAGCCATGGGCTCCCTGTTCAGCTTAGCACGAAGCATTATAAGTGGAGCCATCAGGCCAAGCATAACTGTTTTCCATTTGTGCTATAAAATGGTTACATCTGTGACGAGAGTGTTCCAAACTGGATCACCACCACTCTTTTTAGGATGGTGTTATTTGGTTATTTCTTAAATGGTGTTGCCTCAGATGGGTGTTATAATTGTGGCAGGGATCTGTCGCTTGGCCTACTTCTTTCTTGCTTCATGGTTTTCAAGTCGTTCGCAACATCAGCGGTAAGAGGGACGTCCCTCCCCGCATGTCCAAGGCCAGGCGGCGGCACTATGAGGTGTGTCTTCATCCTGTGTTTGCATTCTAATAGTTCAATACACCAAGCAAAAAGCAAACAAACAGGACAATACAAACATGATTTCTCTGCTACCAAAGTACGTTGTGACTAACTCATGCACCTTTTTGTTCAGGGTCGATTTTCGAGTTCAGTTCCTCATGCTGGTCACTCTGACCTGGTGCTGCTATGACTGTCATCTTCTTTCATCTCAGTCAGGTGAGAGCAGTAAAGTCTGAAATCAAACATAATGCTGTGACAGAATATGTAGTGCTGACTGTTTATTTCACATTATTTACAGTGACTAAGGAACACGATATCAGAAAACTCTGCCAAGTTGTTTGAATATTGCAATGACAATAATACTTGCGATACCAACAGATATTCAGGTGCCCAGATAGCTCAGGTTGTAGAGCGGGCGCCCATGTATAGAGGTTCACTCCTCGACGCAGCAGGCCCGGGTTTGACCCTGACCGCGTTCTCTCTCTACTCTCGATCTCGCGCTCCGCTCTCGCTCTCGCTCTCGTCCGCTCTCGCTCTCGCGCTCCGCTCTCTCGCTCTCGCTCTCGCTCTCCTCTCGCTCGCTCGCTCCGCTCTCTCGCTCGCGCTCTCTCGCTCTCTCTCTCTGCGCTCTCTCTCGCTCTCTCTCTCAGTCTCATCTGTCCTGTCAAAAATAAAGGCTGAAAAACACCCAAAAATATCTTAAAATGAAAAGAATTCAAGTGTACTCAGTACTGCTGCTTTCAGTATTCTGCTAAAATACCACCAATTGCTTGTTGACTTTAACAACAACGAAACACATTTTTTACCAACAGTATTCATGAACGATTGAAACATAAAGGCACCAATAAAGAGGATAACAGTCACGTTTTTGAAGTGTGTTTTCTATTATACTCTCCTCCAACTAACTCAATGTCTTTCGCGACATGTTGCAGCCTTTCATGCTGGTCATTGCACCAGTTGATATTGCGAAGACCGTAAAAAAAACGATATATTGTGCAGCCCCTATCAAAGCTATTTTGCCACTGTCCCAACAATCCAACGCTCCAATTTATAAACAGTAACACAACGGCATGCTTTTGTCTAGGTCCAGGTGAAGAGGGCATGGCACTGCGAGGGAGAGCACACGGTGCAGGTGAACAGCGCCCTTTTCACCGGCATCTACGGCATGTGAACCTGTACGTCTTGCATCATGTTCCTCTACGCACCGTCTCACAAACGCTATGGAGACGAGCACTCAAGTGGTCAGTGCATACTGGTAAACTACACAGTTTCTATTACTTTCTGAAGAAATAAGATGTACAGGCTCTATAACTGCTTTATAGTAGTGGAGTTGAAAAATGGGTGCACAGTGGCGCCACCCATGTACTGATAACTACCGGTTAGTGAAGCGGGGTCCACTGAAGGGGGTTCGATAACACCAAACAGTCCGTTCCTTAACGTCCTTTTATTGCCACGCGATCAAAACACGCTCGCTCCAACATATGTGGATGTTGTAATGGATGTGGTTTATTAGCACGCACACAGGAGTGTCACAAACTTAGTCCAACGAGTGAAAACGAAAGCGTGAGTCGTGTTTCAAGTTAATGCCTCTCACTCGAGGCCGAGGAGCAGGTATGACCTTACAGCATGCTGCTCGTACTACCCAGTAGAACGAGTAGTGCACCATGAGAGGAAAAGAGACTGTATCCCTACAAGCCAATCCAGCACTGCTCAAGAGGTGCGTTCCGTCGTCTTGTAGCAGTTAGGTCCTGGGTAGAAGGAGACAAAGAATGAATATACCAGGGAATCTGAAGGGATGATTAGAGCAAGCCGGCGTTAGTGTGGATTGAACCCCAACAGCAGTGTGGTTATTACAACGGCTTATTACACAGACTACTCATTCAGAGGTACCCTGTGACTGTTAACTTTTACTTAGCACGGTCTGTTATACTTAGCAAGCAACGATTTACTTAGCAACGCACGTTATACTTAGCAACGCAACGATATGTTATACTTAGCGATGGGCTGTTATACAGAAAGGCAGACCGCAGATGCCATGATGACCAATCAGATGAAGTGTTCACCAAGCCTTGTAAAAAATAAACAATGGACTAAGTTTAATTTTTTACATTTTTTAGTTATTTTTATTTTTTTTTCCACCTTTACTGAACATGTTTTCTTTGTTTTAATATATTGGTTGAGTAGATCGGTCTGTTGGCACTTAAATCAGTCCAGTTTAAACCTCGTTACTTTTTCATTTCAAGATGCCGCTGGACAGAATAGTGCGATGTTGTAGGAGTAGTCATTTTTATTAAATTTTTTTTATTTCTAAGTAGTACCCTTACTATGTTTGTGGTCATTATTGAAAGTTAATGGTACTTTTCCTTAGTGTCCCAGTAGTCACGTCATTCTGAGGATGAGAAGTGTCGGTCCTCTTGCTGTAGAGCTGCCTATTCATCCAGACTTGTGGTTGGGTGTGTGATCTAGAAGGACCAGATTCCCAGGGGAAAAGAAGGGTCTCCTTGCCCGAGAGGGGTTCTAATGGACACCAGGCTTCCTTCAGACGGAAAGGAAGGAACAGTGGAGAGTAGAGGGGAGGGGGTGGCGGCGAGCAGGGAGGTAATGAAACCATCCATCCATCTCCTGACGTCAGTGACACGGGAGAGCAAAAAGAGGGTTTGAAGTCCTGGAAGCTTTCCCTGAAGTGCAGGGGCGCTTCTATCCAAGTTTCAGTCTCTGTGTTGATTTACTGATCAACTTGAGTTTCATTTCTGTTTTCGAATAAGCTCAAAGTATTTATTCTGATGAAATTCAGCTAAAACCACGTGTTATACAATGGATCATTGCCTGTAGTAATACGAGGAGATGTGAACAGCGAGAACCCAAACAAAAATTCATGCAGATGAAATTTTGAATCACGTTACGCTATTGGCAATGGTGGAAGAAGTTATTCAGATCCTTTACTGAGTAAATTACTAATACATACTGTAAAAAAAGTTCTGCATTGAAAATATAAGTATCAGGAAAGTATACTTAAAGTATTACAAGTAAAAGTACTCAATGCAGAAAAATCCTCACATTGTTAGAAACTTTTAAACCTGTAATTTAAAGTGGTTAATGGTCTAATCATTCCTGCTGGACTTCTATTCCGTTATAATGTTAGTCATTTTAATAATAAAACATGTGTTTTGTAAAGTAACTAAAGTATTAGATGAATGTAGTGGAGTAAAAAGTACAATATTCTCTCTGAAAAGTAGCGGAGTAGAAGTAGAAAGTGGCATGAAGAAATGGACTCAAATAAAGCAAAAGTTCCTCAATTGTACTTAAGTGCAGTACTTGAGTTAAACGTACTTAATCACCTTCCACACTGGCACTTGGTGATTTGGTGTTGATGTGTCATGTTTGTGTGTGCAGGAGAATACGGGGGAAACGGTGAGAGGACATCCAGCTGACCACCACCATCACCAGTGGACGCCCACCGAGCTCTACAGGATGACCGGCAAAGAGGCCCAGGAGTAGACGTCCCCACTGTGCTAAGATCGCCTGTACTACCTACTGCTCCAACCATCCCCCCCCCCCCTCTATATATGTAATCAAACCGGCGTTTCTCTTCACATCCCGCCGGCTCTAATACAGCAAAAAAACAAACACACCAGCTTGCATGTAACCCAGCAGTCCCACATTTGACTGTCTCTTTCCAGCATCAACCCTCAGCTGCGTGACTTGTTACACGCACCCGGTTCCCAAATGTATCACTAAAGACGGGAATACTCACACTCCTAACGGTCCTTTTCATTCACAGAGGAATTTTTTTTTTTTCCCTTACATTTCATACTTTGTGTAAACTATTATGTTTTTGTTAATGTTGCTTTGCACATTTGCTTTTGACACAAAGAAAGAGATTGAATGGTCAGAAGTTGCATTGGCAGCGTCATACTTAAAAAAAAATAATAGTGTGGTAAAATAAATCATTTCTCACGACCTAGCTTTTGACAAGATTGGCAGCAAGATTGTGGATACGTATTAGCTACTCGGTTTGATTTTCTGCTTAATACCTGTTCATTCTCAGTTAAAGGCCTGCACGAATACAAATTCTTCCATAGAAGAAGTCATGTTTAGTATGCTGCTATCTTTTGGTGGTGGAAACTTTTTTTTGTTAATCATTGGGGTAATGTATAACCTCATAGCCACTTTGGAAATGCATACAGTATGTCCATTATGTTACAATGTAGATATCTATTTTTTTTTATAAAATGCTTATTTTCAACTTCACAAAATACATGCTCAAGCTCTATCAATGTTTTTTGAAGTGACTGTAGCCTGTTATACATCGTTCTTATTGTTTTGCTTTTATGCTAATTAAATAAAAAAAAGTTTTACTTAATACCCTAGTGTATTGTCATAGTGTTTACTCTGAATGAGTGAGCTTTTTGTACAAGTCCTTATTAATTTAAAGAAAGGGATGTGTCACTTTAATATGTCTAAAAACAACTTACAGTCCTCCTACTAAACTAAATGTACTAACACAGTTGAAACACTTGGCTGCTGGCATTTTGAAATAAACTGACAATAGTTGGTCCAAGTATTCCCACGGGAGAGGGGCGCCCCTACATGGCTCATAGCAGAACACACCTCGTAAGCTAGATAAAGAGAGCTAGTGAGACAGGAAGTGTGTTTTTTCTTGTTGCTTTAACCACATTCTGATGAGGAATATTTGGAAGATAAATTTTAAAAGAGGCAAGCTCTTATTATAGTATTTCTTCTTTGGAGACTTTGATTTATTCTAAAAAGTTTAAGACGGAAATGTTCTATTGAGGATTTTAACATTCTTGCGTTTTTTTTCTCCTTTTCAACACTTGTTGCTTTTTTTTTCAAGTTTGTTCACGTTTTGACGTTTTCAACACTACCTTCCTAACTTAGTTTTAAAGTTATTTTTTGATATTTATGGTCCAAAAAACCTCATTTATTAGGAAATTACCAATGTTGAGGTAGAAAAGCAGAAATTAGGAATATTTTAACTAAATTAAAGGAATGGATGTGATGGATAATCACAGGCTGGAATATGTCAACTTTTACTCAATACTATTTCAAAAACACCAGTTTTTTTTCAAATGCTATAAAATTGAATAATACTGAATGAAAGTAGAGATTTGTACTGGCAAAGAGCGTTGTGTGGAATCAATCATTATTTTGGGTTATTAAAAGAACACTGATATAGGAAATGGGTCAATTGACCCAGGACAACATGAGGGTAAAGAAATTTTAAACCATGCATTTACTCCGCCTCTGTGGAAGAATATAGCCTAACTATTGTCTAGAAACATGAATATTCTTTAATGCATTCTATGTTACAGTAATCCAAACACTCGGGGGAATTCTTTATAATTTGCACTTTTAATTACTAACTAACCTGTAAACAGATAGATTTTGCCGTATGTCTTCCGTTAGTCGTGCTTGCAATTTTATAACTTCATCGGAGATCTATTTTGAAATCGTATCCGGAAGAAGTATGTTAACGATAGCTAGCTCGACGCTGGTGAACATCGCCAGTGTTACGGTTGGTCCGCCTCTGTCCTCGCGACCCCATTCGGCTGTTCTCGTCGCGGAGCGTTCAAGTGGAGGAGGAAAGGAAAGGAGAGGGGGAGACTGGTCGTACTGGGAAGGCGAAAAGTAAATAAATTAAAAATTAACACCAACCGTTCAGCGAAAAGAGAAAGCGGTACGAATCGGCAGTTTTGAAGACGCCAGTGGGTCCATGCAGAGCTGTTTCCCCACCTATGGTGTAAACACATTCTCTAGTTAGACTAGTGTAGTTGTGACATTGCGCCGTGAGCGACACAGCCGAGGGAAAGGTCTCCTCCCAGTCTGTTGACGGATACAGTTTGGCTTCATGAAGGAGGGACACGGCTAGACTGACTGTAGGCTACATAACCAGGCCAGGTAAGACCGTAATGTGTCGATAAACTATCACGTTAACAGCTGCATAATTGCGCTTTTAGGCTACCTGAAGAACAGTTGGTCTCAGTCTGCTCTACTACGAGACCTATTACTGTCACTGCTGCCAGCTTTCACAGTCTTCATCCGTTTATGCAACACTTGGGTGGCAACGCAGCGAATTTTAAAGCCTGCCTACATGGTTTAATGTGCCTTATCTGTGACCCAGCAAAAATACACAATATATGAGCGATCATTGCTTATGATGTAGTATTAAAGGTGAGCTTAAGGTTTACTCAGCACAGTGCTGTCTGGGCCTCTGCCCTGATTATTCCCACAGGCCCCACCTACTGTGTGTGCCATAATGACTCTTTTGGAAAGCAAAATAGATTATCCAGAGGGAAAAAAAGCACTTTTTAAGATGTAAAAAAAAACAGCCACATCCTTCACATTAGTTGATTATGCAATGGATAATCACTTCCAACGTTGCCATTGTAGTCCACGAACCATTAGTTATGAACCTGGTGTAATGGTTGAAGTGGAGGCCACCACGGGAAGTGGCTGAGATGTTTACATGGAGCATCAACAGCTCTGTTGATGCTCCCCTGGCCATTAGGAGACAGAATACAGACCGGCATTGATGAGGCCAACTCATTAGTACCCCATTCACCGCCATCAAAGCCTCCTCTTAACGCCCATCAGCATGGTCACACCACACATGGAAGTGGAGGCTGAGGATCACACATCCCTGCTTCACGTTTGATTTTGGTGTGACAACTTTTAATTATGGAGTCTCATGACAGACACTGGCAAGAGGAAGTGCCTCTGGAATTCAGTTTAACGTGCAGACATGACAGGTGTGGGAACAAAATCTGTCCTCGTCTTTCTTAGAAAGCACCTACTGGTGCTCACCGTTACTATTTGACACATCAACGCATGTCTATCGCGAATGACCTACGCGCACTGGCATAACTAGTAAAAGCAGGAATACGCTGTGATGAGATAGTAACGCCCATGAACAGCTGCCTTGTCTAATGCTGTCGGGTCTGGTCATGAGCCTGTCTGCTGCAATTCTTTGAAACACACCACCCCTGTATTGGCAAAATCTGTACTCACAAGAATGTTTTTTCATCTTCCCTCATTTGAAAGGATGGCACAGCACACCCTCAAATAATACTTATGGAGATGTGTGTTTGACGTAGAGGTAGAAATGTAACCTTTTGACTCAAACTCCTCCTTAAAAAAATATCTCTAGCAGCTTTGGTGGCATGGGCTGCATTTGGAGCCGTGTGAGCTGGTTAGCCCCGAATGCTGGCAGGATTTAACGTGACGTGTGGTGCATGTAAATTGATTAGTAACAGGAAGAGGGGGCTCGGTGGTCGAGCTGGAAACAATGTCTGCTTAATGCAAGATTAGATACAAAAAAGGGCTGCAGGACTCCCTGTACAGTTTGGGATAAGTGTGTGTGTGTGTGTGTGGGGGGGGGGGGGGGGGGATGATGGATTGAGTGTACCTTCCTCTGTCTCCATATAGGATTAAGATTCCAATGGAATTGTTTGTAAAATTTGGGTTGGGAATTGTTCATCGCTTCCAATTTAATACGCGTGTTGCGTTTCAGCCATGGAGCACAGTAAGCAGCGTTCTAGCCTATATTGTTTACATTTCCGGATTGTTCAGGCGTCGCCAGAAGATCCGCCGGTGTCCGTCACTTCCACTTTCTTGTGTTGGCGTTCTAACCTCTGGTGGATTTCTGAGGACTATGGTAGTGCTCCTCAGATCTCTGCAGGGTAATCCAGACAGCTAGCTAGACTATCTGTCCCAATCAGAGTTTTCTGTTGCACGACTTTTGAACGAGCACATTCACCAAAAATTAAGACGACTGTGATGTGATTTTAAGGCTGCCACAATTAACCGCAATTTATCGAAATCGCAATTAAAAGTAGTGCAACATCCAATCACAGGGTGGTGCAGTATTTGTAAAAGGCAAAAAATGTGTCAAACCAATCTAAAATAAAGATTGTGGTGCTGCCAGAGACATCCCGGCCTGAAAATGTTATATTTTTAAATGAAAATGAGAATAATGATACAAAGATGATAATTCCCTCCATATCGTGAATATATCGCAATACAGTCAAAATGATCGGAATTAGATATTTTCCTAATATTGTGCACGCCAATTGGTTTAAAGAAATGCAATAAACCAGAGCACGTTTTTTCCCCATGCTGGAATACTGAGTGGAGTCACACCTCCCCCCCCCCCCCCCCCCCAACGCGTGTGGAGAAAGCAGGCACTGCAACACTTCCAGGGCTCTAAAGTGTGGTTTTATTTGACATTGGAAAAAGTCACGTCTCCTGTATCTGTGATAAGCCCGTTTCAACTCCACCCCCTCAAGAATCAAGAATCGATTAGAACCGGATTGGAAAGGACGAATCCAAATTGTTCAAACAAAGAAGCCCAACCCTTTATATGAGTAAACTCTTCGGACGGAGGCGATCTGTTGGGATCACATGGGAAGTGGACATGGAGGCAGCTGTGCGTCCCCTCTGACACAGGTGCCGCCGACTCGTCGGCAGCTCCGCTGGCGATTGTTCGACAGAGAGTTTGGTGCAGGAGGAAAGACGCTGAGCTGGCTACGGTGTCAGCCAGGATCTATTTCCTCTTTGAGCAGCTGTGGATTCCCCCGCAGCTCTTCGTCTCAACACCGTTTGGTGAAGAGGAGTCGGTGTGTAAACGGGCCTGTGTATGCTTGCTTCAGCGTCTTTACAGTGAACTCACTACTTCCTTACGGAGTGCAAGGTAGTTTCCTTGACTGAGGGTTCACATATTTTCTCACACACACCCACCACACAACACACAACAACACACCAACACACCACACACACACACCACCACACCACACACACACAACACACACACTCTCACAGCCCTGTGATGCTAGACTGAAAGATGTTTTCTCTTTGAGTTCTACTTTTATACCAATCCAATCTGTAACATTTTGAAGTATACATTTATTTATTTATTTTATCATTAAAAGTTTAAGTTGGAAATCGGGCGGCAACTAATGATTATTTTTGATGAATTTATTTATCTGTCATTAAGTTTTTGTTGAATTATTCGTCTCCAAATCATCAAGAAACACCAAACGTGCCTCTTACAATGTCACAACAACGTCTTCAAGTGCTTGTTTTGTTCGAGCAACAGTCCAAACAATTAACAATTAATATTAAATGGGCTTTTTTTTTCACATAAACAATTTGAGTAATCACAGTGAAAAAGCACAGGTGTAATAAAACAAGTGAATTATTTTGGCTGGGCTATTTTAATAAAGGACATTTCAACCTCTCCGTTTTCAAAAAATAACATTGTGCACAGCTGTCAGTTTTCAGAAAGCGTTTGGTCACACGTACCTGTGTATATGCTGCCAAGAGCTTGCCCAACCTGTAGGTGGCAGTGTAACAAGAAGCTCAAGTCCCCGTTAGCCAATCAGAACCCGAAAATAGCAACAACAGCAAGGAATCACGTCCTCGTCTTCTTTTCCTCACTTCTCGGCTGCTGAAAGATCCCACGGCATGAAAATTTCCCTTTTTATGAGGTGTTTTTAATATAAATATGCGGTCCCCCGAGCTTTTAGAAATGGTGATAGGTGTAAACCGAGCCCGGGCATCCTGCTCTGCTTTTGAAAATGAAAGCTCAAATGGGCCGATCTGGAATCTTCTCTTTATGAGGTCATAAGGGGCAAGGTTACCTCCCCTTTCTCTGCTTTTCCCACCCAGAGAATTTGGTCCCATCATGGCTTTCAAACGAGCAAAGTGGCAGTTGGTCAAGGCACCACACCCCCAGTACTCCACCTACTAAGGAAAGCTCATGTGGGACTGGCTCTAGTGGCTTGAATTCTGCACCAAGGCTGGATTTTGGGAAAGAGACTCGATACAGTATTAGGGGACCACTAAGGTCCAGTGAGTGCGGTGATGTCGTAAGGGTAGGCACTGAGTTATGAAAGCCAGATTACCTAATTTATTGTTTAGGCTAATAATCAAAACGTACGCACAAGTGCGGCACACACGCGCGGTCGATTAGCAAGACATTTCCAATTAATCTATCAATCAAAATCAATCTAATGTAATATATAACACTTTACAGCAACCAGCAGGCTACGGTGCTTTAACAGATGAGAATAAATCATCCAATAGAAGAGTGAACATAGCGAACAGTAAAATCAGAAAAGGTTCAAAGAAACAAAAGATGAAACTGTCCCACCACAAGCTACGGATTAAAAGCCTCACTCAACAATATGTTTTGAGTTTGGACTAAAAAGAGCCACATCTGTAACAGTGCGAATATCGGGGGGTAACTTGTTCCAGAGTCTCGGGGGACCAACCGCAAAAGCCTGACCCCCCACCGTTATACCTGGACCTTAGGACTTCTAAAACCAGCTGATTTGAAGACCTCAATGGCAGTGTGTTCCCGCAAAGTTACGATTTCAGACAAATACTCTGGGTGACATATTTTCTCTCTCTCTCTCTCTCTCTCTCTCTTCTCTCTCTCTCTCTCTCTCTCTCTCGCTTCTCTCGTCTCTCTCTTCTCTATCTCTCTCTATCTCTCTCTCTCTCTCTCTCTCTCTCTCTCTCTCTTTCACTCACTACACACACACACGTTAATGTCAGCATCAGAATGCAAGTTATGAAACCATCTTTGTTTAATTATTGCACAGCGGCCAATAATAGTTTTGTCAGTCCCAGTCAGAACAAGAAAACACACACTGCTCAACTGAATATGAAGGCAGATGGCTAGCAGCATTAGTTCAATCACACTAAACCCAAAAACAGTTTCGGACTACCAGTCGGTAGATTTGTACATAAAATCCAGCCGAAGCTTCCTCGTGAAGGCGTCGATCACAGCGTTGTAAAACTCGTCTTACGGCCTTTAGTTCATAGTCTCTGACTCGGCGAGACTGGATGTTTTGATCCGTTTCAGGTGGAAAAGTGCGAACTGTAGTTGCGTAGGTATATGAGCTGACGGTTTTTTTCTGCTTGGTTAAGCT
>NC_045744.1:26850021-26861272 GCF_008692095.1 Etheostoma spectabile
TACCGGCAACTACAGCTTCGCACATTTTCCACCCTGAAACGGATCAAAACATCCAGTCTCGCCGAGTCAGAGACTATGAACTAAAGCGCCGTAAAGACGAGTTTTACAACGCTGTGATCGACGCCTTCACGATCACGAGGAAGAGTTCGGCTGATTTTATGTACAAATCTACCGACTGGTGAGTCCGAAACCTGTTTTGGGGTTTAGTGTGATTGAACTAATGCGCTAGCCATCTGCCTTCATATTCAGTTGAGCAGTGTGTGTTTTCTTGTTTGACTGGGACTGACAAACTATTATTGGCCGCTGTGCAATAATTAAACAAAGATGGTTTCATAACTTGCATTCTGATGCTGACATTAACGTGTGTGTGTGTAGTGAGTGAAAGAGAGAGAGAGAGAGAGAGAGAGAGAGAGAGAGATAGAGAGAGATAGAGAAGAGAGAGACGAGAGAAGCGAGAGAGAGAGAGAGAGAGAGAGAGAGAGAGAGAGAGAGAGAGAGAGGAGAAAATATGTCACCCAGAGTATTTGTCTGAAATCGTAACTTTGGCGGGAACACACTGCCATTGAGGTCTTCAAATCAGCTGGTTTTAGAAGTCCTAGGTCCAGGTATAAACGGTGGGGGGTCAGGCTTTTGCGGTTGGTCCCCCGAGACTCTGGAACAAGTTACCCCCCGATATTCGCACTGTTACACGATGTGGCTCTTTTTAGTCCAAACTCAAAACATATTGTTGAGTGAGGCTTTTAATCCGTAGCTGTGGTGGGACAGTTTCATCTTTTTGTTTCTTTGAACCTTTTCTGTTTTACTGTTCGCTATGTTCACTCTTTCTATTGGATGATTTATTCTCATCTGTTAAAGCACCGTAGCCTGCTGGTTGCTGTAAAGTGTTATATCATTACATTAGTATGATTTTGATTGATAGATTAATTGGAAATGTCTTGCTAATCGCCGCGCGGTGTGCCGCACTTGTGCGTACGTTTTGATTATAGCCTAAACAATAAATAGGTAATCTGGCTTTCATAACTCAGTGCCTACCCTTACTGACATCACCGCACTCACTGGACCTTAGTGGTCCCCTAATACTGTATCGAGTCTCTTTCCCAAAATCCAGCCTTGGTGCAGAATTAAGCCACTAGAAGCCAGTCCCACATGAGCTTTCCTTAGTAGTGGAGTACTGGGGGTGTGGCCTTGACCAACTGCCACTTTGCTCGTTTGAAAGCCATGATGGGACCAAATTCTCTGGGTGGGAAAAGCAGAGAAAGGGAGGTAACCTTGCCCCTTATGACCTCATAAGAGAAGAATTTCCAGATCGGCCCATTTGAGCTTTCATTTTCAAAAGCAAGCAGGATGCCCGGGCTCGGTTTACACCTATCACCATTTCTAAAGCTCGGGGGACCGCATATTTATATTAAAAACCTCATAAAAAGGGAAATTTTCATGCCGTGGGATCTTTCAGCAGCCGAGGAAGTGAGGAAAAGAAGACGAGGACGTGATTCCTTGCTGTTGTTGCTATTTTCGGGTTCTGATTGGCTAACGGGGACTTGAGCTTCTTGTTACACTGCCACCTACAGGTTGGGCAAGCTCTTGGCAGCATATACACAGGTACGTGTGACCAAACGCTTTCTGAAAACTGACAGCTGTGCACAATGTTATTTTTTGAAAACGGAGAGGTTGAATGTCCTATTATTAAAATAGCCCAGCCAAAATAATTCACTTTTTTATTAACACCTGTGCTTTTTCACTTGATTACTCAATTGTTTATGTGAAAAAAAAAGCCCATTTAATATTAATTGTTAATTGTTTGGACTGTTGCTCGAACAAAACAGCCACTTGAAGACGTTGTTGTGACATGTAAGGGCACTGTTTGGTGTTTCTTGATGATTTGGAGACGAATAATTCAACAAAAACTTAATGACAGATAAATAAATTCATCAAAAATAATCATTAGTTGCCGCCCGATTTCCAACTTAAACTTTTTAATGATAAAATAAATAAATAAATGTATACTTCAAAATGTTACAGATTGGATTGGTATAAAAGTAGAACTCAAAGAGAAAACATATTTCAGTCTAGCATCACAGGGCTGTGAGAGTGTGTGTTTGTGTGTGTGTGGTGTGGTGTGTGTGTGTGTGTGGTGTGTTGGTGTGTTGTGTGTGTGTGTGTGTGTGTGGTGTGTGTGTGAGAAAATATGTGAACCCTCAGTCAAGGAAACTACCTTGCACTCCTAAGGAAGTAGTGAGTTCACTGTAAGACGCTGAAGCAAGCATACACAGGCCCGTTTACACACCGACTCCTCCTTCACCAACGGTGTTGAGATCGAAGAGCTGCGGGGGAATCCACAGCTGCTCAAAGAGGAAATAGATCCTGGCTGACACCGTAGCCAGCTCAGCGTCTTTCCTCCTGCACCAAACTCCTCTGTCGAACATTCGCCAGCGGAGCTGCCGACGAGTCGGCGGCACCTGTGTCAGAGGGGACGCATGCTGCCTCCATGCCACTTCCCATGTGATCCAACAGATCGCCTCCGTCCGAAGAGTTTACATCATATAAAGGGTTGGGCTTCGTTTGTTTGAACAATTTGGATTCGTCCTTTCCAATCCGGTTCTAATCGATTCTTGATTCTTGAGGGGGTGGAGTTGAAACGGGCTTATCACAGATACAGAGACGTGACTTTTTCCAATGTCAAATAAAACCACACTTTAGAGCCCTGGAAGTGTTGCAGTGCCTGCCTTTCTCCACACGCGTTGGGGGGGGGGGGGGGGGGGGAGGTGTGACTCCACTCAGTATTCCAGCATGGGAAAAAACGTCTCTGGTTTATTGCATTTCTTTAAACCAATTGGCGTGCACAATATTAGGAAAAATATCTAATTCCGATCATTTTGACTATTGCGATATATTCACGATATGGAGGGAATTATCATCTTTGGTATCATTATTCTCATTTTCATTTAAAAATATAACATTTTCAGGCCGGGATGTCTCTGGCAGCACCACAATCTTTATTTTAATTGGTTTGACACATTTTTTGCCTTTTACAAATACTGCACCCCCCTGTGATTTGGATGTTGCACTACTTTTAATTGCGATTTCGATAAATTGCGGTTAATTGTGCAGCCTTAAAATCACATCACAGTCGTCTTAATTTTTGGTGAATGTGCTCGTTCAAAAGTCGTGCAACAGAAAACTCTGATTGGAACAGATAGTCTAGCTAGCTGTCTGGATTACCCTGCAGAGATCTGAGGAGCACTAACCATAGTCCTCAGAAATCCACCAGAGGTTAGAACGCCAACACCAAGAAAGTGGAAGTGACGGACATCCGGCGGATCTTCTGGCGACGCCTGAACAATCCGGAAATGTAAACAATATAGGCTAGACGCTGCTTACTGTGCTCCATGGCTGAAACGCAACACGCGTATTAAATTTGGAAGCGATGAACAGATTCCCAACCCAAATTTTACAAACAATTCCATTGGAATCTTAATCCTATATGGAGACAGAGGAAGTACACTCAATCCATCATCCCCCCCCCCCCCCCCCCACACACACACACACACACTTATCCCAAACTGTACAGGAGTCCTGCAGCCCTTTTTTGTATCTAATCTTGCATTAAGCAAGACATTGTTTCCAGCTCGACCACCGAGCCCCCTCTTCCTGTTACTAATCATTTACATGCACCACACGTCACGTTAAATCCTGCCAGCATTCGGGGCTAACCAGCTCACACGGCTCCAAATGCAGCCCATGCCACCAAAGCTGCTAGAGAATTTTTTTAAGGAGGAGTTTGATCAAAAGTTACATTTCTACCTCTACGTCAAACACACATCTCCATAAGTATTATTTGAGGGTGTGCTGTGCCATCCTTTCAAATGAGGGAAGATGAAAAAACATTCTTGTGAGTACAGATTTTGCCAATTACAGGGGTGGTGTGTTTCAAAGAATTGCAGCAGACACGCTCATGACCAGACCCGACAGCATTAGACAAGGCAGCTGTTCATGGGCGTTACTATCTCATCACAGCGTATTCCTGCTTTTACTAGTTATGCCAGTGCGCGTAGGTCATTCGCGATAGACATGCGTTGATGTGTCAAATAGTAACAGGTGAGCACCAGTAGGGCTTTCTAGAAAGACGAGGACAGATTTTTTCCCACACCTGTTCATGTCTGCACGTTAAACTGAATTCCAGAGGCACTCCTCTTGCCAGTGTCTGTCATGAGACTCCATAATTAAAAGTTGTCACACCAAAATCAAACGTGAAGCAGGGAGTGTGTGATCCTCAGCCTCCACTTCCAGTGTGTGGTGTGACCATGCTGATGGGCGTTAAGAGGAGGCTTTGATGGCGGTGTAATGGGGTACTAATGAGTTGGCCTCATCAATGCCGGTCTGTATTCTGTCTCCTAATGGCCAGGGGAGCATCAACAGAGCTGTTGATGCTCCATGTAACATCTCAGCCACTTCCCGTGGTGGCCTCCACTTCAACCATTACACCAGGTTCATAACTCAATGGTTCGTGGACTCAATGGCAACGTTGGAAGTGATTATCCATTGCATAATCAACTAATGTAGGATGTGGCTGTTTTTTTTTACATCTTATAAAAGTGCTTTTTTTCCCTCTGGATTAATCTATTTTGCTTTCCAAAAGAAGTCATTATGGCCAACAGTAGGTGGGGCCTGTGGGAATAATCAGGGCAGAAGGCCCAGACAGCACTGTGCTGAGTAAACCTTAAGCTCACCTTTAATACTACATCATAAGCAATGATCCTCATATACTTGTGTATTTTTGCTGGGTCACAGATAAGCACATTAAACCATGTTAGGCAGGCTTTAAAATTCGCTGCGTTTGCCACCCAAGTGTTGCATAAACGGATGAAGACTGTGAAAGCTGGCAGCAGTGACAGTAATAGGTCTCGTAGTAGAGCAGACTGAGACCACCTGTTCTTCAGGTAGCTAAAGCGCAATTATGCAGCTGTTAACGTGATAGTTATCGACACATTACGGTCCTTACCTGGCCTGGTGTATGTAGCCTACAGTCAGTCTAGCCGTGTCCCTCCTTCATGAAGCCAAACTGTATCCGTCAACAGACTGGGAGGAGACCTTTCCCTCGGCTGTGTCGCTCACGGCGCAATGTCACAACTACACTAGTCTAACTAGAGAATGTGTTTACACCATAGGTGGGGAAACAGCTCTGCATGGACCCACTGGCGTCTTCAAAACTGCCGATTCGTACCGCTTTCTCTTTTCGCTGACGGTTGGTGTAATTTTTAATTTATTTACTTTTCGCCTTCCCAGTACGACCAGTCTCCCCCTCCTCCTTTCCTTTTCCTCCTCCACTTGAACGCTCCGCGACGAGAACAGCCGAAATGGGGTCGCGAGGACAGAGGCGGACCAACCGTAACACTGGCGATGTTCCCAGCGTCGAGCTAGCTACGTTAACATACTTCTTCCGGATACGATTTCAAAATAGATCTCCGATGAAGTTATAAAATTGCAAGCACGACTAACGGAAGACATACGGCAAAATTTCTGTTTACAGGTTAGTTAGTAATTAAAAGTGCAAATTATAAAGAATTCCCCCGAGTGTTTGGATTACTGTAACATAGAATGCATTAAAGAATATTCATGTTTCTAGACAATAGTTAGGCTATATTCTTCCACAGAGGCGGAGTAAATGCATGGTTTAAAATTTCTTTACCCCTCATGTTGTCCTGGGTCAAATTGACCCATTTCCTATTCAGTGTTCTTTTAATAACCCAAAATAATGATTGATTCCACACAACGCTCTTTGGCCAGTACAAATCTCTACTTTCATTCAGTATTATTCAATTTTATGCATTGAAAAAAAACTGGTGTTTTTGAAATAGTATTGAGTAAAAGTTGACATATTCCAGCCTGTGATTATCCATCACATCCATTCCTTTAATTTAGTTAAAATATTCCTAATTTCTGCTTTTCTAACCCAACATTGGTAATTTCCTATAAATGAGGTTTTTGACCATAAATATCAAAAAATAACTTTAAAACTAAGTTAGGAAGGTAGTGTTGAAAACGTCAAAACGTGAACAAACATTGAAAAAAAAAGCAACAAGTGTTGAAAAAGGAGAAAAAAAACGCAAGAATGTTAAAATCCTCAATAGAACATTTCCGTCTTAAACTTTTTAGAATAAATCAAAGTCTCCCAAAGAAGAAATACTATAATAAGAGCTTGCCTCTTTTAAAATTTATCTTCCAAATATTCCTCATCAGAATGTGGTTAAAGCAACAAGAAAAAACACACTTCCTGTCTCACTAGCTCTCTTTACTAGCTTACGAGGTGTGTTCTGCTATGAGCCATGTAGGGGCGCCCCTCTCCCGGTGGAATACTTGGACCAACTATTGTCAGTTTATTTCAAAATGCCAGCAGCCAAGTGTTTCAACTGTGTTAGTACATTTAGTTTAGTAGGAGGACTGTAAGTTGTTTTTAGACATATTAAAGTGACACATCCCTTTCTTTAAATTAATAAGGACTTGTACAAAAAGCTCACTCATTCAGAGTAAACACTATGACAATACACTAGGGTATTAAGTAAAACTTTTTTTTATTTAATTAGCATAAAAGCAAAACAATAAGAACGATGTATAACAGGCTACAGTCACTTCAAAAAACATTGATAGAGCTTGAGCATGTATTTTGTGAAGTTGAAAATAAGCATTTTATAAAAAAAAATAGATATCTACATTGTAACATAATGGACATACTGTATGCATTTCCAAAGTGGCTATGAGGTTATACATTACCCCAATGATTAACAAAAAAAAGTTTCCACCACCAAAAGATAGCAGCATACTAAACATGACTTCTTCTATGGAAGAATTTGTATTCGTGCAGGCCTTTAACTGAGAATGAACAGGTATTAAGCAGAAAATCAAACCGAGTAGCTAATACGTATCCACAATCTTGCTGCCAATCTTGTCAAAAGCTAGGTCGTGAGAAATGATTTATTTTACCACACTATTATTTTTTTTTAAGTATGACGGCTGCCAATGCAACTTCTGACCATTCAATCTCTTTCTTTGTGTCAAAAGCAAATGTGCAAAGCAACATTAACAAAAACATAATAGTTTACACAAAGTATGAAATGTAAGGGAAAAAAAAAAAATTCCTCTGTGAATGAAAAGGACCGTTAGGAGTGTGAGTATTCCCGTCTTTAGTGATACATTTGGGAACCGGGTGCGTGTAACAAGTCACGCAGCTGAGGGTTGATGCTGGAAAGAGACAGTCAAATGTGGGACTGCTGGGTTACATGCAAGCTGGTGTGTTTGTTTTTTTGCTGTATTAGAGCCGGGGGATGTGAAGAGAAACGCCGGTTTGATTACATATATAGAGGGGGGGGGGGGATGGTTGGAGCAGTAGGTAGTACAGGCGATCTTAGCACAGTGGGGACTCTACTCCTGGGCTCTTTGCCGGTCATCCTGTAGAGCTCGGTGGGCGTCCACTGGTGATGGTGGTGGTCAGCTGGATGTCCTCTCACCGTTTCCCCCGTATTCTCCTGCACACACAAACATGACACATCAACACCAAATCACCAAGTGCCAGTGTGGAAGGTGATTAAGTACGTTTAACTCAAGTACTGCACTTAAGTACAATTGAGGAACTTTTGCTTTATTTGAGTCCATTTCTTCATGCCACTTTCTACTTCTACTCCGCTACTTTTCAGAGAGAATATTGTACTTTTTACTCCACTACATTCATCTAATACTTTAGTTACTTTACAAAACACATGTTTTATTATTAAAATGACTAACATTATAACGGAATAGAAGTCCAGCAGGAATGATTAGACCATTAACCACTTTAAATTACAGGTTTAAAAGTTTCTAACAATGTGAGGATTTTTCTGCATTGAGTACTTTTACTTGTAATACTTTAAGTATACTTTCCTGATACTTATATTTTCAATGCAGAACTTTTTTTACAGTATGTATTAGTAATTTACTCAGTAAAGGATCTGAATACTTCTTCCACCATTGCCAATAGCGTAACGTGATTCAAAATTTCATCTGCATGAATTTTTGTTTGGGTTCTCGCTGTTCACATCTCCTCGTATTACTACAGGCAATGATCCATTGTATAACACGTGGTTTTAGCTGAATTTCATCAGAATAAATACTTTGAGCTTATTCGAAAACAGAAATGAAACTCAAGTTGATCAGTAAATCAACACAGAGACTGAAACTTGGATAGAAGCGCCCCTGCACTTCAGGGAAAGCTTCCAGGACTTCAAACCCTCTTTTTGCTCTCCCGTGTCACTGACGTCAGGAGATGGATGGATGGTTTCATTACCTCCCTGCTCGCCGCCACCCCCTCCCCTCTACTCTCCACTGTTCCTTCCTTTCCGTCTGAAGGAAGCCTGGTGTCCATTAGAACCCCTCTCGGGCCAAGGAGACCCTTCTTTTCCCCTGGGAATCTGGTCCTTCTAGATCACCACCCAACCACAAGTCTGGATGAATAGGCAGCTCTACAGCAAGAGGACCGACACTTCTCATCCTCAGAATGACGTGACTACTGGGACACTAAGGAAAAGTACCATTAACTTTCAATAATGACCACAAACATAGTAAGGGTACTACTTAGAAATAAAAAAAATTTAATAAAAATGACTACTCCTACAACATCGCACTATTCTGTCCAGCGGCATCTTGAAATGAAAAAGTAACAGGTTTAAACTGGACTGATTTAAGTGCCAACAGACCGATCTACTCAACCAATATATTAAAACAAAGAAAACATGTTCAGTAAAGGTGGAAAAAAAAATAACTAAATAACTAAAAAATGTAAAAAATTAAACTTAGTCCATTGTTTATTTTTTACAAGGCTTGGTGAACACTTCATCTGATTGGTCATCATGGCATCTGCGGTCTGCCTTTCTGTATAACAGCCCATCGCTAAGTATAACATATCGTTGCGTTGCTAAGTATAACGTGCGTTGCTAAGTAAATCGTTGCTTGCTAAGTATAACAGACCGTGCTAAGTAAAAGTTAACAGTCACAGGGTACCTCTGAATGAGTAGTCTGTGTAATAAGCCGTTGTAATAACCACACTGCTGTTGGGGGTTCTAATCCACACTAACGCCGGCTTGCTCTAATCATCCCTTCAGATTCCCTGGTATATTCATTCTTTGTCTCCTTCTACCCAGGACCTAACTGCTACAAGACGACGGAACGCACCTCTTGAGCAGTGCTGGATTGGCTTGTAGGGATACAGTCTCTTTTCCTCTCATGGTGCACTACTCGTTCTACTGGGTAGTACGAGCAGCATGCTGTAAGGTCATACCTGCTCCTCGGCCTCGAGTGAGAGGCATTAACTTGAAACACGACTCACGCTTTCGTTTTCACTCGTTGGACTAAGTTTGTGACACTCCTGTGTGCGTGCTAATAAACCACATCCATTACAACATCCACATATGTTGGAGCGAGCGTGTTTTGATCGCGTGGCAATAAAAGGACGTTAAGGAACGGACTGTTTGGTGTTATCGAACCCCCTTCAGTGGACCCCGCTTCACTAACCGGTAGTTATCAGTACATGGGTGGCGCCACTGTGCACCCATTTTTCAACTCCACTACTATAAAGCAGTTATAGAGCCTGTACATCTTATTTCTTCAGAAAGTAATAGAAATGTGTAGTTTACCAGTATGCACTGACCACTTGAGTGCTCGTCTCCATAGCGTTGTGAGACGGTGCGTAGAGGAACATGATGGCAAGACGTACAGGTTCACATGCCGTAGATGCCGGTGAAAAGGGCGCTGTTCACCTGCACCGTGTGCTCTCCCTCGCAGTGCCATGCCCTCTTCACCTGGACCTAGACAAAAGCATGCCGTTGTGTTACTGTTTATAAATTGGAGCGTTGGATTGTTGGGACAGTGGCAAAATAGCTTTGATAGGGGCTGCACAATATATCGTTTTTTTTACGGTCTTCGCAATATCAACTGGTGCAATGACCAGCATGAAAGGCTGCAACATGTCGCGAAAGACATTGAGTTAGTTGGAGGAGAGTATAATAGAAAACACACTTCAAAAACGTGACTGTTATCCTCTTTATTGGTGCCTTTATGTTTCAATCGTTCATGAATACTGTTGGTAAAAAATGTGTTCGTTGTTGTTAAAGTCAACAAGCAATTGGTGGTATTTTAGCAGAATACTGAAAGCAGCAGTACTGAGTACACTTGAATTCTTTTCATTTTAAGATATTTTTGGGTGTTTTTCAGCCTTTATTTTTGACAGGACAGATGAAGACATGAGAGAGAGAGCGAGAGAGAGCGCAGAGAGAGAGAGCGAGAGAGCGCGAGCGAGAGAGCGGAGCGAGGAGCGAGAGCGAGAGCGAGAGCGAGAGCGAGAGAGCGAGAGCGCGAGAGCGAGAGCGCGACGAGAGCGAGAGCGAGAGCGGAGCGCGAGATCGAGAGAGAGAGAGAACGCGGTCAGGGTCAAAACCCGGGCCTGCTGCGCTTCGAGGAGTGAACCTCTATACATGGGCGCCCGCTCTACCAACCTGAGCTATCTGGGCACCTGAATATCTGTTGGTATCGCAAGTATTATTGTCATTGCAATATTCAAACAACTGGCATGATTTTCGTATCGTGTTCCTTAGTCACTGTAAATAAATGTGAAAATAAACAGTCAGCACTACATAGTTCTGGTCACGCTTATGTTTGATTTCAGACTTTACTGCTCTCACCTGACTGAGGATGAAGAAGATGACAGTCATAGCAGCACAGGTCAGAGTGACCAGCATGAGGAACTGAACTCGAAAATCAGACCCTGAAGCAAAAAGGTGCATGAGTTAGTCACAACGTACTTTGGTAGCAGAGAAATCATGTTTGTATTGTCCTGTTTGTTTGCTTTTTGCTTGGTGTATTGAACTATTAGAATGCAAACACAGGATGAAGACACACCTCATAGTGCCGCCGCCTGGCCTTGGACATGCGGGGAGGGACGTCCCTCTTACCGCTGATGTTGCGAACGACTTGAAAACCATGAAGCAAGAAAGAAGTAGGCCAAGCGACAGATCCCTGCCACAATTATAACACCCATCTGAGGCAACACCATTTAAGAAATAACCAAATAACACCATCCTAAAAAGAGTGGTGGTGATCCAGTTTGGAACACTCTCGTCACAGATGTAACCATTTTATAGCACAAATGGAAAACAGTTATGCTTGGCCTGATGGCTCCACTTATAATGCTTCGTGCTAAGCTGAACAGGGAGCCACCATGGTGAAACCC
>NC_045744.1:26861297-26863797 GCF_008692095.1 Etheostoma spectabile
AGAGAGAGACAGAAGAGGAGGAGAGGAGAGAAGAGACAGAATGATGAATCTAGGAATAGCTTAACATTTCAGGACAAGCTCCCAGCTGGTTCATTTCCATACAGGTTTACTGGCTTGGACAACTTGCACGATTCGGGTGGGATGAAAGTTATGAACACGATTGTTTTTAAGCTGTAGAATGATATCACGATTCTGCCACGACGATTTCTTTCAAAACGTGTAATGTTCTTGCACACAAAACCAAAAGAAAGTGTTTTTGCCACACATTAGAATTTTCTTTTGTTCAACCTCTAGCACACGCACATCAGAAGAAAGAAGCCGTGAGCGTTTGGCAGTCAGCTCGTAAAATTAAAATGAGAATCAAAGTCATTAAAAAAAAACCAAAATCAAAGTTATTCAAAAAATTAAACCATGAACAAGGTGAATCCAGATTAATATATGATTTTTATAATGATGTAAACTGTGCAGGCTCAGTGGCGGGACTCCGGTCTCCTGAACATTTACGGGTTATGAGGGGTAAGTAGGGTCAGGTTACATACCTCCTTAACCTATCTGAGATGGTTGCATCTGTGACCAAGCTCCTGCTGGCTTTCGTAATGACATCTGAGAGAGGGTAACCTGATTAGTACATTAGTACATAGCACTGACGCGCCTTGTATTCTGAAGCCGGACCCTTAGAATCTACCATCTTCCTACCTTTGTGCTGCGAACAGATATCGACAACGGTGGGTGTGTGAAAAAATGGTGTGTCTAAAAAAACAGCTGTTTTAAGGGAAAATGAAATTAAAACGGCTAAGTTGGACAAACCTTTTATTGAGCCATTGTTAAAACAAAGTCAGACAAAATCCCTCTTCACTGTTGAAAGATTTGTGTGAAAAACCCACAGGCAGACGTTTAAAGACGTCGAAACAAACTGCATTATTATGGGGGGGGGATCAGGGGGGGATCAAATGATGGGGATCAAAGATGTAAGGTTTCTGAGGAGTAGTTACTGCGTTGGTTTTAAGACGATGCAAAAGGATGTTTAAGTAAGATAAGAATGTAAGAAAGAAAGGTATTCTGCTGCCCTAAAACCAACAGAGGTGTGGACTAGCTTAGGTTAAAGCTGATGTGCTCCTTGGTCCGCTGAAACGGGACTGTAGGCTAGGCCGTGGAACTACCCAACACAGCAAACACACACACACACACACACACCACACACACCCACACACACACACACACACACACACACAATGCGAGCATGCACAGACACACCACAGCAAACACCAACTCCAACACCTTCAAATGCAGAACGCTAAACGTGTAGTGGGTTTATCGATGATAATAAAAAAAAACAGGGTTGGGGAAAAAGAATTGATTTTAGATGCATCGCTATTCTCTCTTGTTGAGGTTATTGCTCGATTTTTACAAGTTAATGATCATTATTTTTTAAATGTGTTGATTTTTAGTTAAGGTTACTGTCACCAGACATTTAAAATCAGAAAACAGAGTGACTGAAAGAGGATGGGATAATGGACAACAACAAAGAAACACAAAACTGCCAAGAAAAAAAGAAGAATTTGTAATATACACATGATATAAGACAAATAAATAATAGGCAAACACAAAATATAAAGGCTGTTCATATACTTATCACATACATCTGACACCAATACTGTCTGAAGGTCTTTTTATATGACCTTAGTGGCCCTAATCTGTATCTGAGTTCTTTTATATAGACCTTGTGTCACATAATACTGTATCTGAAACGTCTCGTTTATTATAGACCTTCAGTGATCCCCAATACTATTGAAGTATTTTTATAGACCTTAGTGGTCTAATAGTATCTGAAAGTCTATTTTATTGACCTAGTGTCCCCATACTGTATTGAGTCCTCTTTTTAATAGACCTTAGTGGTCCCCTAACTGTATCTGAAAGTCTCTTTTATACGAACCTAGTGGCATAATATGTATCTGTAGCTCTTTTATATAGACTTAGTGGTCTAATATGTATCTGAAGGTCTCGTTTATAGAGACCTTAGTGGCCCCTTATACTGTATCTGAAGTCTCTTTTTATATAGACCTTAGTGGTCCCTTAACTGTATATGTAAGTCTCTTATATAGACCTTAGTGGGTCCTTCTAATGTATCTGAGTCTCTTTTATAGACTTAGGTGGTCCCCTTATAATCTGAAGTATCTGACAGTGTTCTCTTTTATATAGACCTTAGTGCGCCCCCTAATACGACTTTACTTTCTATGAGTATGACCCTATAATGTAGTCTCTTTTATGACCTTAGTGGTTCCCTAATAATGTACTAAGTCTCTTTTATAGACCTTAGTGGTCCCCTAATACTGTATGTAGTCTCTTTTATATAGACCTTTAGTGGTCCCCTAATACTGTATCTGTAGTCCTCTTTATACGACCTAGTGGCCCTAAATATGATCGGTAGTCCTTTTTATATAGACTTAGTGGTCCCAATAATGTATGTGTCTCTTTTATATAGACCATTAGTCGGGCCCCT
>NC_045744.1:26868584-26876681 GCF_008692095.1 Etheostoma spectabile
CCCCCACACACACACACACACACTTATCCCAAACTGTACAGGGAGTCCTGCAGCCCTTTTTTGTATCTAATCCTTGCATTAAGCAAGACATTGTTTCCAGCTCGACCACCGAGCCCCCTCTTCCTGTTACTAATCAATTTACATGCACCACACGTCACGTTAAATCCTGCCAGCATTCGGGGCTAACCAGCTCACACGGCTCCAAATGCAGCCCATGCCACCAAAGCTGCTAGAGAGAGTTTTTTTAAAGGAGGAGTTTTGAGTCAAAAGGTTACATTTCTACCTCTACGTCAAACACACATCTCCATAAGTATTATTTGAGGAAGTGTGCTGTGCCATCCTTTCAAATGAGGGAAGGAAATGAAAAACATTCTTGTGAGTACAGATTTTGCCAATACAGGGGGTGAGTGTGTTTCAAAGAATTGCAGCAGACAGGCTCATGACCAGACCCGACAGCATTAGACAAGGCAGCTGTTCATGGGCGTTACTATCTTCATCAACAGCGTATTCCTGCTTTTACTAGTTATGCCAGTGCGCGTAGGTCATTCGCGCATAGACATGCGTTGATGTGTCAAATAGTAACACGGTGAGCACCAGTAGGTGCTTTCGTAAGAAAGACGAGGACAGATTTTGTTCCCACACCTGTTCATGTCTGCACGTTAAACTGAATTCCAGAGGCACTTCCTCTTGGCCAGTGTCTGTCATGAGACTCCATAATTAAAAGTTGTCACACCAAAATCAAACGTGAAGGCAGGGAGTGTGTGATCCTCAGCCTCCACTTCCAGTGTGTGGTGTGACCATGCTGATGGGCGTTAAGAGGAGGCTTTGATGGCGGTGAATGGGGTACTAATGAGTTGGCCTCATCAATGGCCGGTCTGTATTCTGTCTCCTAATGGCCAGGGGAGCATCAACAGAGCTGTTGATGCTCCATGTAAACATCTCAGCCACTTCCCCGTGGGTGGCCTCCACTTCAACCATTACACCAGGTTCATAATCTAATTGGTTCGTGGACTACAATGGCAACGTTGGAAGTGATTATCCATTGCATAATCAACTAATGTGAAGGATGTGGCTGTTTTTTTTTACATCTATAAAAAGTGCTTTTTTTCCCTCTGGAATAATCTATTTTGCTTTCCAAAAGAAGTCATTATGTGGCAAACACAGTAGGTGGGGCCTGTGGGGAATAATCAGGGCAGAAGGCCCAGACAGCACTGTGCTGAGTAAACCTTAAGCTTCACCTGTTGAATGCTACATTTATGAAGCAATGAGTCTCATATACTTGTGTATTTTTTTTGCTGGGGTCACAGATAAGGAACATTAAACCATGTTAGGCAGGCTTTAAATTCGCTGCGTTGCCACCCAAGTGTTGCATAAACGGATGAAGACTGTGAAAGCTGGCAGCAGTGACAGTAAATAGGTCTCGTAGAAGAGCAGACTGAGACCAACTGTTGCTTCAGGTAGCCTAAAAGCGCAATTATGTCAGCTGTTAACGTGATAGTTTATCGACACATTACGGTCTTACCTGGCCGGTGTTATGTAGCCTACAGTCAGGTCTAGCCGTGTCTCCCTTCAATGAAGCCAAACTGTATCCGTCAACAGACTGGGAGGAGACCTTTCCCTCGGCTGTGTCGCTCACGGCGCAATGTCACAACTACACTAGCTAACTAGAGAATGTGTTTACACCATAGACTGGGGGGGAAACAGCTCTGCATGGACCTCACTGGCGTCTTCAAAACTGCCGATTCGTACCGCTTTCTCTTTTCGCTGACGGTTGGTGTTAATTTTTAATTTTATTTACTTTTCGCCTTCCCAGTACGACCAGTCTCCCCCCTCTCCTTTCCTTTTCCTCCTCCACTTGAACGCTCCGCGACGAGAACAGCCGAATTGGGTCGCGAGGACAGAGGCGGACCAACCGTAACACTGGCGGATGTTCACCAGCGTCGAGCTAGCTATCGTTAACATACTTCTTCCGGATACGATTTTCAAAATAAGATCTCCGATGAAGTTTATAAAATTGCAAGCACGACTAAGCGGAAGACATACGGCAAATAATCTTGTTTACAGTTAGTTAAAGTAATTAAAAGTGCCAAATTATAAAGAATTCCCCCGAGAGTGTTGGATTTACTGTAACATATGAATGCATTAAAGAATATTCATGTTTCTAGACAATAGTTAGGCTACTATTCTTCCACAGAGGCGGAGTAAATGCATGGGTTTAAAATTTACTTTAACCCTCATGTTGTCCTCGGGTCAAATTGACCCATTTTCCTATATCAGTGTTCTTTTTAATAACCCAAAATAACATGATTGATTCCACACAACGCTCTTTGGCAAGTACAAATCTCTACTTTCATTCAGTATTATTCAATTTTATAGCATTTGAAAAAAACTGGTGTTTTTGAAATAGTATTGAGTAAAAGTTGACATATTCCAGCCTGTGATTATCCATCAACATCCATTCCTTTAATTTTAGTTAAAATAATTCCTAATTTCTGCTTTTCTAACTCAAACATTTGGTAATTTCCTATAAATGAGGTTTTTTGACCATAAATTCAAAAAATAACTTTAAAACTAAAGTTAGGAAGGTAGTGTTGAAAACGTCAAAACAGTGAACAAACATTGAAAAAAAAAGCAACAAGTGTTGAAAAAGGGGAGAAAAAAAACGCAAGAAAATGTTAAAATCCATCAATAGAACATTTCCGTCTTAAACTTTTTAGAATAAATCAAAGTCTCCCAAAGAAGAAATACTAATAAGTAAGAGCTTGCCTCTTTTTAAATTTATCTTCCAAATATTCCTCATTCAGAATGTGGTTAAAGCAACAAGAAAAAACACAACTTCCTGTCTCACACTAGCTCTCTTTAGCTAGCTTTACTGAGGTGTGTTCTGCTATGAGCCATGTAGGGGCGCCCTCTCCCTGTGGGAATACTTGGACCAAACTATTGTCAGTTTATTTCAAAATGCCATGCAGCCAAGGTGTTTCAACTGTGTTAGTACATTTAGTTTAGTATGGAGGACTGTAAGTTAGTTTCTTAGACATATTAAAGTGACAATCCCTTTCTTTAAATTAATAAGGACTTGTACAAAAAGCTCACTCATTCAGAGTAAACACTATGACAATACACTAGGGTATTAAGTAAAACTTTTTTTATTTTAAATTAGCATAAAAAGCAAAAACAAACTAAGAACGATGTATAACAGGCTACAGTCAACTTCAAAAAACATTGATAGAGCTTGATGCATGTATTTTGTTTGGTTGAAAATAAGCATTTTATAAAAAAAAATAGATATCTACATTGTAACATAATGGACATACTGTATGCATTTCCCAAAGTGGCTATGAGGTTATACATTACCCCAATGATATAACAAAAAAAAGTTTCCACCACCAAAGATGAGCAGCAGTACTAAACATGATCTACTTTCTATGGAAGAATATGTATTCGTGACAGGCCTTTAACTGAGAATAGAACAGGTAATTAAGCAGAAAATCAAACCGAGTAGCTAATACGTATCCACAAAATCTTGCTGCCAATCTTTGTCAAAAGCCTAGGTCGTGAGAAATGATTTATTTTAACCACACTATTATTTTTTTTTAAGTATGACGGCTGCCAAATGCAACTTCTGACCATTCGAATCTCTTTCTTTTGGTGTCAAAAGCAAATGTGCAAAGCAACATTAACAAAAACATAATAGTTTACACAAAGTATGAAATGTAAGGGAAAAAAAAAAAATTCCTCTGTGAAATGAAAAGGACCGTTAGGAGTGTTGAGTATTCCCGTCTTTAGTGATACATTTGGGAACCGGGTGGCGTGTAACAAGTCACGCAGCTGAGGGTTGATGCTGGAAGAGAACAGTCAAACTGTGGGACTGCTGGGTTACATGCAAGCTGGGTGTTTGTTTTTTTGCTGTATTAGAGCCGGGGGATGTGAAGAGAAACGCCGGTTTGATTACATATATAAGAGGGGGGGGGGGATGGTTGGAGCAGTAGGTAGTACAGGCGAGTCTTAGCAACAGTGGGACGTCTACTCCTGGGCCTCTTTGCCGGTCATCCTGTAGAGCTCGGTGGGGCCGTCCACATGGGTGATGGTGGTGGTCAGCTGGATGTCCTCTCCACCGTTTCCCCCGGTATCTCCTGCACACACAAACATGACACATCAACACCAAAATCACCAAGTGCCAGTGGTGGAAGGTGATTAAGTACGTTTACTCAAGTACTGCACTTAAGTACAAATTTGAGGAACTTTTGCTTTATTTGAGTCCATTTCTTTTCATGCCACTTTCTACTTCTACTCCGCTACTTTTCAGAGAGAAATATTGTACTTTTTACTCCACTACATTCATCTAATAACTTTAGTTACTTTACAAAACACATGTTTTATTATAATTAAAATGACCTAACATTATAACGGAATAGAAGTCCAGCAGGAATGATTAGACCATTAACCACTTTAAATTACAGGTTTTAAAAGTTTCTAAAATGTGAGGATTTTTCTGCATTGAGTACTTTTACTTGTAATACTTTAAGTATACTTTCCTGATACTTATATTTTCAATGCAGAACTTTTTTTTGACAGTATGGTATTAGTAATTTTACTTCAGTAAAGGATCTGAATACTTCTTCCACCATTGCCAATAGCGTAACGTGAGTTCAAAACATTTCATCTGCATGAATTTTGTTTGGGTTCTCGCTGTTCACATCTCCTCGTATTACTACAGGCAATGATCCATTGTATAACACGTGGGTTTAGCTGAATTTCATCAGAATAAATACTTTGAGCTTATTCGAAAACAGAAATGAAACTCAAGTTGATCAAGTAAATCAACACAGAGACTGAAACTTGGATAGAAGCGCCCCTGCACTTCAGGGAAAGCTTCCAGGACTTCAAACCCTCTTTTTGCTCTCCCCGTGTCACTGACGTCAGGAGATGGATGGATGGTTTCATTACCTCCCTGCTCGCCGCCACCCCCTCCCCTCTACTCTCCACTGTTCCCTTCCTTTCCGTCTGGAAGGAAGCCTGGTGTCCATTAGAATCCCCCTCTCGGGCCAAGGAGACCCTTCTTTCCCCTGGGAATCTGGGTCCTTCTGAATCACCACCCCACCACCAAAGTCTGGATGAATAGGCAGCTCTACAGCAGAGGACAGACACTTCTTCATCCATCAGAATGACGTGAGCTACTGGGACACTAAGGAAAAGTATCCATTAACTTTCATATAATGACACAATAACATAGTAAGGGTACTACTTAGAAATAAAAAAAATTTAATAAAAATGACTACTCCTACATACAGCACTATTCTGTCCAGCGGCATCTTGAAATGAAAAAGTAACAGGGTTAAACTGGACTGATTTAAGTGCCAACAGACCGATCTACTCAACCAATATATTAAAACATGAAAACATGTTCAAGTAAAGGTGGAAAAAAAATAACTTAAAAAAAATGTAAAAAAATTAAACTTAGTCCATTGTTTATTTTTTTACAAGGCTTGGATGAACACTTCATTCTGATTGGTCAATCATGGCATTCTGCGGTCTGCCATTTCTGTATAACAGACCATCGCTAAGTATAACAGATCGTTGCGTTGCTAAGTATAACGTTGCGTTGCTAAGTATAACGTTGCGTTGCTAAGTATAACAGACCGTTGCTAAGTAAAAGTTAACAGTCACAGGGTAACCTCTGAATGAGTAGTCTGTGTAATAAGCCGTGTAATAACCAACACCGCCTTGTTGGGGGTTCTAATCCACAATAACGCCGGCTTGCTCTACATCATCCCTTACAGATTCCCTGGTATATTTCATTCTTTGTCTAGCTTCTACCCAGGACCTAACTGCTACAACGACTGAACAGGACCATCACTTTGAGCAGGCTGGATTGGCTGTAGGGATACAGTCTCTCTTCCTCTCCATGGTAGCACTAGCTCGTTCTACCTGGGCTAGTAACCGGTCAGCATGCGGTAAGGTCATACCCTGCTCCTCGGCCTCGAGTGAGAGGCATTAACTTGAAACACTCTCACGCTTTCCGTTTTCCCTCGTTGGACTAAGTTTGTGGACACTCCTGTGTGCGTGCATCAATAAAACCACATCCATTACAACATCCACATACTGTTGGAGAGAGCGTGTGTTGATCGCGTGGCAATAAAAGGACTGTTAAGAAGCGTGACTTGTTTGGTTGTTATCGAACCCCCTTCAGTGGACCCCGATTCACTAACCGGTTAGTTATCAGTACATGGGTGGCGCCACTGTGCACCCATTTTTCAACTCCACTACTATAAAGCAGGTATAGAGCCTGTACATCTTATTTCTTCAGAAAGTTAATAGAAATGTGTAGTTACCAGTGATGCACTGACCACTTGAGTGCTCGTCTCCATAGCGTTTGTGAGACGGTGCGTAGAGGAACATGATGGCGAAGACGTACAGGTTCCACATGCCGTAGATGCCGGTGAAGAAGGCGCTGTTCACCTGCACCGTGTGCTCTCCCCAGTGCCAGTGGCCCTCATTCACCTGGACATAGACAAAAGCATGCCGTTTGTGTTACTGTTTATAAATTGGAGCGTTGGATTGTTGGGACAGTGGCAAAATAGCTTTGATAGGGGCTGCACAATATATCGTTATTTTTTTAACGGTCTTCGCAATATCAACTGGTGCAATGAACACAGCATGAAAGGCTGCAACATGTCGCGAAAGACATTTGAGTTAGTTGGAGGAGAGTATAAATAGAAAACTACACTTCAAAAACGTGACTGTTATCCTCTTTTATTGGTGCCTTTTATGTTCAATTCAATGTTCAATGAAATACTGTTGGTAAAAAATGTGTTCGTTTGTTAAAGTCAACAAGCAATTTGTGGTATTTTAGCAGAATACTGAAAGCAGCAGTACTGAGTACACTTGAATATCTTTTCATTTTAAAGATTATTTTTGGGTTGTTTTCAGCCTTTATTTTTGACAGGACAGATGAAGACATGAGAGAGAGAGCGAGAGAGAGCGCGAGAGAGAGAGAGCGAGAGAGCGAGAGCGAGAGAGCGAGAGCGAGAGAGCGAGAGCGAGAGCGAGAGCGAGAGCGAGAGAGCGAGAGCGCGAGAGCGAGAGCGAGAGCGAGAGCGAGAGCGAGAGCGAGAGCGAGAGCGAGAGAGAGAGAGAGACGCAGGTCAGGGTCAAACCCGGGCCTGCTGCGTCGAGGAGTGAACCTCTATACATGGGCGCCCGCTCTACCAACTGAGCTATCTGGGCACCTGAATATCTGTTGGTATCGCAAGTATTATTGTCATTGCAATATTCAACAACGCTATGGCATATTTTCCTGATATCGTGTATCCTTAGTCACTGTAAAATAAATGTGAAAATATAACAATCAGCACCTACATAGTTCTGTGCACAGCATTATGTTTGATTTCAGAACTTTACTGCTCTCACCTGACTGATGATGAAGAAGATGACAGTCATAGCAGCACAGGTCAGAGTGACCAGCATGAGGAACTTGAACCTGAAAATCAGACCCTGAAGGGCAAAAAGGTGAATGAGTTAGTCACAAACGTACTTTGTGTAGCAGAGAAATCATGTTGTATTGTCCTGTTTGTTTGCTTTTTGCATTGGTGATATTGAACTATTAGAAATGCAAACACAGGATGAAGACACACCTCATAGTGCAGCCGCCTGGCCTTGGACATGGCGGGGAGGGACGTCCTCTTACCGCTGATGTTGCGAAAGACTTGAAAAACCATGAAGCAGAGGAAGAGGAAGTAGAGGCAAGCACAGATCCCTGCCACAATTATGAACCCCATCTGAGGCAACACCAGTTAAGGAAATAACCAAATAACACCATCCTAAAAAAGAGTGGTGGTGATCCAGTTAGGAACACTCTCGTCACAGATGTAACCATTTATAGCAACAAATGGAAATACAGTTATGCTTGGCACTGATGGCTCCACTTTATAATGCTTCTTGGCTAAGCTGAAACAGGGAGCACCATGCTGAAACCCCCTGGGTATAAAAGAGCCAAAAGACAGACATTGAAAACCACTTTAAAACTGCAAGTCATGTTACCACTCTGAACTAGGAAGGTGGAGGCTGGGTGTGGGTGTGTGTGTGTGTGTGTGTGTG
>NC_045744.1:26876691-26880985 GCF_008692095.1 Etheostoma spectabile
GGGGGGGGGGGGGGGGGGAGGCAAAGCGTTGCCAGCAGCAGTGAGTTAAGCAGCATCAGCGTAGCAGGGATCAGTGAGGAGGGAGTCACATTTAAAAAGGACCGCCTTGATGTGTGAATGGCTGTGATTGGCGTGTGTCAGACAGCAAAGATAATTTAATGAGAGGGTGTGTTACTTCTGGGTCCTGCATGAACTAACTCTAAAAACTTCATTATATGGAAGATCTAAGTACTTAGCATGTTTGTCCCCGAGTACAGACTTATCACTGTAAAGCAAGTCAGACGGTGTGCTGGTAGACAGGCTCCTGAGTCAGGAACACTAAGCACCATTTTCTCGGGGTGGAGGGTTTTTTGGCATGATTCTTAAAATAGATTCTCCCCCCCCCAAAGGATCAATATTTATTTATTTTTTTAATCAATGATTCACATTAATATTTTCTGTTTATACGGTACTGTCGACGGCGACTAAATCCTATCAGTTTCCAGAAAAACAGACCAGAGCAGAAAATGCAGAACATTGATGTTCTGTTTTTCTTTATAAATGAAATAAATGTCAGACTAACTGGCACAGTATGTGCATCCTTCTTAGAAAACAATTTATACAAATGTCTCATGATATAGTCTCTAGCAGTGTTATTCAGCTTTTGTTGGAATTAAAAGAAAATCCCAATACTCAATGATTACTATCGAATCGCAGTACTTCTAGAATTGTAATAAATACAAAATGGGATCCGCACCCATGTATCGGGAAATAATCAAATTGGGACAAAAAGCATATCAAGTCCTACGGTTTTCATTTTGATGGGACTCAAAAGGAAAAGCAGGAAAGAGGAGGGAAAAGACTGCAAGAAGCAGGGCGTTGCCAGCTGTTTGAGGAGGTGTGCTGATTAATCTTGCATTGCTCCGCAAGCAAACCAACAGGTACACACACATAAATACATCATCCCAAGACCCTGGGCAAGGCTTTCACATATGGCATTACTGAATTATTTCTCATCTCATTAGTCTAGAGATCTGTTTCTAGTTCATGCTAAAGCCAACTAGAAAACTTCTCATACATGTACTGCAAGAACAGGAACTCGTCAAAATGCAACCTAGGGTCTTTTTCTGAATGCACACGGGTCAAACTTTTGGTCAAATGGCCTCTTGAATGGGAAAGCTAGTGGCACGTCTATGATAGCATCTAAATCACTATTTTTAAAAGGCTAAGAAGGCTCGACACAACATGAGACTTTGCTCCAAGCATCACCAGGGGCTCTACACATGAACACTCTTCGCCATCTTGTCAGTCAAAAAGTGTCGATATCCAAATGTAAACGAATGGACTCCATAGCAGGAAATATCACTTATATGAGGCTCCTTTTTCAACTACAACGTCAATATTGTTTTTCGCTTACCACAAAACAACAAATTATCCATGCATTTATATGGAACTAAGTTTTAGGAGCTTTCCATCTTTACTCTCCTCTCAGTTACGTTGCATTCGGAGATCTACTATTTTTGACTTTGAGGACCGGAAAAAACATCAGCTACAGTGAGCTGTTAAAACCTTATTTTTAGTAAACTTTGTGTACAAAATGTTCTCAATGCTGAGTTCATGTGTAGAGCCCCTGGTGATACTTAGAGCTAAGTTTCATGTTGTGTCGAGCCTTCTTAGTGTTTTAAAATAGTGATTTTGATGCTATCATAGGAGTGCCCCAAGCTCTTCCATTCAAAAGGCCATTTGACCAAAAGCAAAAATACAATCAATCTTAAAAGTGGCACTTCCGTCCTAATTATGCTTTCAAACAAAAGTTTGACTCTGGTACATTCACAAAAAAACCCTAGGTTGCATTTTTGGCGAGAGTTATGCATTAAGTCATGGTAACTTATTGGTACATTATTGGTAAAGACATGCATTTGTTCCAACAGCAAAAGACTGAACACTAAACTGAAAAAGCATGATTTGGCCATTAACACTCTTTTTGTATTAGCTTCATACGTGTCAGACAAGCTGTTTGCAAGAGAGTGCTATTTTTCTGATACTGTTTTCAAACAGTTAAAAAAAGGATACAGCAAGTTCTGTTCCTACATCGGACGCCCAGATGCTGTAGAAGGGGTTTGTCAGCTGGACCCCTCTGGTGACACAAAACAAAACACATTGCTTTGTTACCTCCTCCGAGTGTGTCACAACATTGCATTACAAAAACGCAAAGAATACACACTGCATGTGGATATGAAGCATACAAATAGAAATAAAATGGATGTGTTGCAAACATTTAAAAAAGGTCTCTTGTTCTAAATAGTGAAGAAGACTTCTCACCTCTCACACATGTCAAAGATAAAAAGGCAGAAGGAGCCAAACACAATGGGTCCGACTTGCTTCCAGTACACTGAGAAACGGTTTCTCTCGGTCTGGTCCTGAGAGAAAAGTGCAAAACAGACATAATGTAGATAACATTGTCCAGTAGCCAAAATAAGCACAGTTAAGCATTTATGGTTTCCGCGGAGGACCCAAGCAGAGCTAACTCCATAGCCTACGTTAGTGGCCTGAACTTTATACTTGTGCGTTGGTGTGTGCGTTGATCTCTGTAAGAGCATAGCCGGGCCGATGCGTGTGTGGTAGAGCAAGTGAGAGAGTGACGGTGATTACCTTCGGAGCGAGTACTCTAGAGACAGAATGGGAGAATGGGGGAGAATTGTCCCTCCATGCTTTCTGATTGTGAATGAAGCTTTGTGAACCAGTGTCGTTATTTTCTGAGTTGACGCTCTTGGTTTTAAGAGAAAGGTCTAATGCATTGCAATTCAGTATATTCTCAACCAATTGTTGACAAGAGAGCGCCATCTAGTGGGCTCAGAAAATATAGACATTCAGTTCATGAAGCTTCAGTCGGCCTTCACTATTTTCTGACCACTGTGGGAAATCTGTGGCAGGAAAAGTTAACCCATTAAAACAGCACAAGTTGTGACAAGTTGTGACGTTCTGAGCTTGAAGTTGACTAGTCGCTGATCATGTGGTTTATTTTGTTAAAAGAAAGCTCGTTTGGAACTCTATTTGAAAGCCATGGAACAAGGACGTGACAGGACGAGGAGGGCTGCCTGTAGATGTTTCGCTTCCTGCTACGCTAAAGAACGTTTGCAGTCAGCAGTTTGTGTAAAGGGTCTTCAGCGTTTTAAGCCAACATGGAAGTAGTGACCTAGAGGTTAAAGAAGCAAGCTTGTGGTGGTGGCCGGTTTGATCCCCAGACCGACAGGATCAAATAACTACAACAATAAATTCTGGGTGGGGAAAGTGACAAAGCAGCACTTGTCCCTCCCTCATTACCACCACTGAGGTGCCCTTGAGCAAGGCCCTTAACCCCAACTCCAGTGGAGCTGCAAATGAGAATTTGTTCTCAATGGACTTACCTGGATAAACAAACATGTGGCACAGTGAATCGTTAGGATTACCTGCATCTGTGGATGGCTACCTTAGTTACTAGCTTACCTATAGCCAGTAAGCCGATCATCATCATGTATTGTTTTTTCACAAAGAGGCTGATTTATACTTGCTAACAATATGTTGGAATTATGTTAAGAATTTTTTTTAAAAATAAGAATTTTGTGCCCCCCCCCGCTTTAACTCTGAGGACCCACTTGTTGAAGATCTCTGGTGTACGGACACACAGGAGCTACATGCTAAGGCTAACATTACAGGCTGTCCAGTAATACAGCACGGAGCCCAATGTAGGTGGTATGAGTAGCGCTACACTAAATGGCTTGTTAAAAGACTTTGCTCAAACTTTGGATTGACCGACTATAACAAAGATGCGTGACGCAGCGTTGTACATATTTACCAGGACTGGTTTGTGTAAAGTTACCGCTGGTAAACCCAATACTATAAGTAGCGTGTTGAAGCACAAACTGAAAAATGGGTAAGGTTAGTTAAACTCACTGCAAAAGCGCTTGCTGATAAATTGGACAGGTTGCAAAATGCTAGAAAGGCTACGCTGCACAAAGCAAGTATCTTATAAAAAAAATCATTACAAGGGTTGATATTAAAAGGGTGATAAAAATACAGGTATATAGAATGCAAAGCATTCCCTCCAAAGAAGCAAATGAAATCCTTTTTTGTGTAGGCCAATAGTGCTCACCCTACCAGCCCACAAAAAAAAAGAATCCACTGCTGTGAGAGAGCTGTGAAGCAGCATCGAGACGGCCATCCTGTCTGAGGCAGACATGGAGCTCATGGGTATGCTCGCTCCGCTCAGGGAGAAAGATGTCTGACCATCTCCATGACTGCCTCAATCCAGGCCAAATAACAGACGTCAGATGAG
>NC_045744.1:26881009-26882375 GCF_008692095.1 Etheostoma spectabile
TATTTGTGGGATGGGTTTGGATGGCTGGTACACAGCCGTCACACATCTTCACTCTGCCCAGAACCCATGCTGTTTCCTGGACAAAAATGACAGTGACATAAGACCTTTTTCCTTAAAGGCTAACTTTTTTTTATTAAATAGGTTTTAACTTTAACTCAAAATGGACACATTTAATTTTTATTATTTAAAATCCAGAAAATGGGCAATTTTGCTTGGCAGACATCAATACAGTAAAGTGTGTAATATCAAACACACACGCACGCACACGCACGCTATGGTGGAACTAAATTAAACCGTAAGCACTAAATGGCTTTAAGTGAGATCGCAGTTAGCAAACAAGTGCATGTCATTAAGAAAACCATCAAACATTAAGTTAAATGGGGTCGTGTACAGTACCATGAGGTGCTCCCCGCAGAAAATGATCCAGAAAGAGAGCAGCATGGAGTAGAAGATGCCCTGCCTGATGTCTCCAAAAAGCAGCATCCAGGTCCAGTTGAAGCCAACAGAGAACCACTCCACTGGGATGTTGATGAATGTCATTGAGATACCCAGAGCGAGGATTACCCTGAGGGAGCAAACGCAGCCTTAAAACTAGAACAGCACAGACCTCCGCCAAGGCACATCTCACAATGTGAATACATTTGGAATGTTTCTCATTATTCAGCCACCACATGAATGCTGCACAAATGCCCTAACTTGCAACTAAAGTAGTAAGCAAAGTAGCAATCATTACCAACAACAGGAGGGTAGCAGGATTATATAATTTTTTTATGAATTTGTGCCATCATAAACACCACGCATGTGTTTAAATACAGCTATTGATGCTTAAGGATTTCTTTACATTTCAAATAGATATCAATAGCGACATACTTCCTGTAGCATTAGCACCCATGCAGTGTTGAGATTAAACCAGCTAAAACATTTGAGGTAACTTTCCTTTGCAAACTTTTATTTTTTTTGTTTTATTAATTGTTACAGTTTTGGCAGATTCAATTTATGGTCACTTTAATTGGGCATTGCACCGGAATTTGGAGTACATCTTTTACACTGACACAATCAATGTTTTAAAGCAAGGGTACATCTGCGTCCGCTGAAGCACGCTCATTAAATCTTGATATATTATTGATTAGATTAGCCATTCAGCTAGAAGTACAGTGTTCCTACTGACCTGTCCAATTCTACACGATGTCCTACCTTTCCTAACCTCCCTCAACATCAAGACATTTAGAGAGAAATAAGGCAATGAATTACGAACAATCGGCCTACAAAAAGACAGAACGGAGGTCATTTTCCATCTGCAGCAGGTCCCGGCCTGCCGCCAATAGATGAAAGGCAAAACCCTGTGTGTGTGTGTGTGTGTGTGTGT
>NC_045744.1:26882385-26889562 GCF_008692095.1 Etheostoma spectabile
GAGAGAGAGAGAGAGAGAGAGAAAGGAAAAAAGAAAGAAAGAGTGGGGAAATAAGGAGCAGAAAAAAGGTGATCTGTGGGTATAACAGTTGTTTTTTTTACAAACGCTGAGGGTATGTAACAGGTTGTGTGTGTATGGAATAAAACGGCTTTTAACTCATGGGACAGAGGTCTTAAATAAACTTTTTACACTGCACACTTTGACACAAAGGGCACAGGTGTGACTAATAACATTAATTATGGCTGCGTTCCATTTGGGTGAGTCAGTTCCTGGGCCCTACTATTGTGCATGCTAACTCACTGACACCAGCCGTGTTCGAAACAGCTCCCTCATTTACTCACTCACTATTTCCTATTTTGGGTTTATTAAATAGTAAGCTGTATAGGGAATGACCAAACAAGAGTTCGGACACTCACCAAATATACAGTTTCCATCAGTAGATTTGTATGGCAGAGGTGCAGTTTTGGTGGAACATGCGTACGTTCAAAAGTAGTTTTAGTCGAGCAACAGAAAAGTCTGATTGGACAGATAGTCTAGCTAACTGTCTGGATTTACCCTGCAGAGATCTGAGAAGAGGTTAATCATTGTCCTCGCAAATCTACCGGAGGTTAAATGCCAACAAAAACAAAGCCCAAGGCAACGGATATCCGGCATAAATGAGTGAAATCCAACAGAATTTCCGTCTGCATTAAAGCCATCCCAGAAGTGGAACGTCAAGGATAAAGACTATAGTGAATGAAATTAACCGCCACTACAAAACGGTGAATGCATTTTTTCCGTGACAGGGAACGGTTTCAAACACAACTACTTAATTTTACAGACCCATCGCTAATGTTATCAATCCCACCTGTGCTTTACCTACTGTGACAAGTCAGGTGCTGCGTTCCCTGAGCCACTGGTATGACATAACAGCATACGTCGCATGGAGGCCACTTGGAGAGCCCAGGGAATGGAGTGGCGGGGGGATTGAAATGGAACACACCTGCCCTAGTACTCTTTCAGCCCAAACTATCATGGATCGACCGCCAGTTGTAGGCTTAACGCTACTGCTTCTAGTGTGTTTTATTTTCCATCTTATTTCCATTAATTATGGCATTCTATCCCTGTTTTAATGTTCATTTTATGTCTGCTTATGTCATGCAATTTCAATATACATGAATACCTTCAGACTCATTTCGAAGAGATTTGGTAATCAGCTGCATGAGTTTCTGATGCTCTATATCATGATTAATCAAATTAGTGATTGCAAAAACTGAATTTCTTACATGCATTGACAGATAATATTGGAAATGAAAAAAAAAAAAAATCACACATCCATCTATCTAGGAAATAAAAAGTATAAAGTACTGACAGTTTTATTACACATTTCAATAAAATATCAGGCTAAGATGGCAGCGGGGATTCACCCAAGGGAAAGGGAACGTGGGCTTGTTGAACACTAATGAAATGCAGCCTGTGTTTACTATATCTGTACTATAGATATATACTATATCACTGCTAATGTGAAGCACAGAACATTTCAGTTATCATTTTAAGAAATATATTTGGACACACACACACACACACACACACACCACACACACACACACACACCCACACAACACCACACACACACACACACACACCCACACACACACACACACACAAACCACACCCACACACACACACGTACTCAACACACACACTCAGTGATGGGCTGCCAGCCGAACCAGCGCCCTGAGCGGTTGGGGGGGTACGGTGCCTTGCTCAAGACACCTGGCAGTGCCCAGGAGGTGACGTGCCATCTCTCCAGCCACCAATCCACACTCCGTACGTTTTGGTCCATACGGGGACTTGAACCAGTAACCCTCCGGTTCCCAATCCAACTCCCTAAGGACTGAGCTACTGCCGCCCCCATGTGGCAGTTTCAGTAGTGATATGGTTGAATAGGGCTATATGTTCAACATTTTTGGAAATAGATTTTGTAGATCTGCAGATGTAGTGGAACTAGATTTGTATCTTTATTACATGCAAGAAAATAATCTGAGAGAGAAAAAAAAAACAGATAAAAAGTTATCACACTGGTAGCAAAAAAGCATTTTATGAGAGAAGATTTTTTTTGAGAGAAGAGTTTTCATACCAATAGCAAAAACTAATGAGCTTTAAAAAAAAAAATTTCAATCTAAAATTTGAAATTTTTAAAATTATTTCTGAGAAAAAAATCTCTCAAAATACTATAATAAAAACCTAAAATACTGTTTGAGAGCGGCACATCCCCCGGCCATGACCAGAGCTTGTTTTGCTGATGTTGTACCCACATTTTGCGTCCCTGCCAAAAATTGCACCCGCTTGGGCAGCAACAATAATTTCTGCTGAATAATTTATATCTTAACCCTCATTGCAGCCAAGAATTACATCCAGGTAGCAAGGAAATGATATTTAAACATTGACGTCTCTAAACTGTTCTTAAATTATAATCCTCATTGATGAACATGACAAAGAAATGTATATACCCTTGCTTTTAAACAATAGCTGCTTTATCTTATAAAAATCATTATTTTCCCTTGTGGATGCAAGTCTGGGCAGGGATGCAGAACTTGGCACACGTTAAACCCACTGATGGTGGTCCGTCCGCTGCTGCAGGACCTGGAGCTCACCGCCAGTTTTTCAGTTTGACTGTTCAAGTGTTTACTTAACTAAAATGTATTTATTTATAAGCTGGTTGGTTAGTTTGCCAACACTAGCTTGCTATTCCACCAACACTGGAGGTGAGCTCCCGGGGGGTTGTGCCGCTGCTGCCAGCAGTGGGGCTCCGTGTCCTGCTGGAGATCAGATCTCTAGATCTCTAGCAATGTTTCCACACTGGCCGAGCCCCACTGATGACGGTCCGTCTGCAGCTGCAGGATCGGGAGCTTGCCGCCAGTGTTTCAGTTTGACTGTTAAAAAGTGTTGAGATAATTAAAAATGTATTTATTTAGAAGGGGGCTGGCTGCTAGTTAGCCAACGCTGGCTTCCGCGCTCAACTAAGGCAACGCATCTATGCCGGTGACAATGATGTAATGATTCAGATGGACTCCCCAGACAAGATGGTGCTCATATCATCGATAGGAACGTGGCCCTGCCCATGACATTATTTTCAGAGACAAGTGCAAGAAATTACATCGAGAACAAAGACTAAGGTTTTAAGAGCGAGGGAAAAAAAAAAGTTCAGAGAAACATTTCTTTGTCACACTGATAGCAAAAAATATTTATTATTCATTTCTATATATATTTGAGGGTTTAAAAAAGTATTTTTTATTTTTTCTCTCAGAAATAATTATTAAAAAAATGACAAAGACCGGGGTTTGGGTCTACAAAAGATGTATTATTCCTATGCTTTTAACTTAAGGCATCTGGCCACTGGTCACTTCTTCCGGAGAGAGCCCCACCCTGGTATTGTATTGAGCAATCTGTTCTTGCCACATTATTGTTGTTACAAAGCCTCTCTGTTAAACTGTTTGGTGAGGAAAAACATCTGATAATCTCTCACTTAAATGTTGTTTGGACCAAAGTGGCCAGGCTGTTTGAACTGAATCCTTACCTAAAAACTTTGAGAGTTTTGCAAAATCCAAAGTTATGTATTGGTTGATCCGCCGCCCCCCCTTTTGTTTTGAAGGGATTGGTTGCAAAAGGGAATTGTCACACTAGGGGATCTGTATCTCTGTGGCATAATTAAATCCTTTAAGGATGTGGCAGCAATTTGAAATCCTTAGGTCTCAATTTTTTTATATTGTTGAAATATGAAAAGGTCTGGGAATATGACCATTTTGCAAATTGTTTGTTTTGTAGTTTTAAAAAATAAAACATTGTGTATCACAAAAAAGAAATGTATTTGGAAGTTTAAGTAATAACTGTTTCCCCATTAATTATACCATCCTAGACCATTTCTACATTAAGAGTTGCCACTCTCATCTATCCTGAATCTATCTATACTGAAGTCTGAGGCGTACTATTTTGACAACTCTGTGGACTAGCAAGACTCTGGTGCAGCTTTTACGACATGAAAAAATCATCCACTGTCCCCAAATAGGGTACGAGCCGCACTTCCTGAGAGCTGGCTGGTCATTTGGGAACAAGAGCCTTGAGCCGGAAAATACAGAGGGAAGGAGAGAGACGTCTGTGTGCATGTGGTGTCTGAGCTGGTGTGCATGTCCTCAATGTGTGTATGCAACATGTGTCGGTTGAGTGCTAGCTTGCTAAAAATGTAGGACCACAAGACTCTCCTCCATGAGTATGCATCCTTCTGCACTGTGATACGGTTGGCAGGTGTAGTTTGTTAGAATAGTTCCTACATGTAACTGTGCACAATCATGCCTGTGGATTATCTCATGTAACCGGGTCAGGATTTCTTGTTTTGCCACTATGCTGCCTAAAGGTATAATTTGCCAACAATAAATAGGGCGCTAACAATACAATGGGGAACACAGAACAACGCTAAGATAGATAAGAGGAGGAAGGTGCCTTACTTCTCCAGTAGCACAGGGGGTCTGCTCATGAGGGTGATCCGTCTCCAGTACCAGATCATGATGATCAGGATGCTGGGTGTGAGGAATGTCTTCATGGCAAACCACACTTTGGTGAAGCCTCCATTCTGGTGGATGCCCTTGATAAACAAAGAATCAGCGTCAACTATTTGTGTTGTGTATGCTATTGTATTGGCGATGAGGGGCTAACGCTAACATCACAACACTCAATGGCCAATATTGTCTCTACCATAAATGAAAAAGGACGCTTTACTCAGTAGGTCAACATTAAGCAATGTACCAAAAAACTTCCAATCCCCAATCCACTGCCAACTTACAACAAGATGAAGGTCTCTGATTTCTCCAATCCGCAAATTGAGATTCTTCTTATTGTTGACGGGCAGACGGATGTTGAGTAGATAGTACTTATGGGCCACGCTGCCGACCTCCATGAAAGGCAGCACGTCACACTCATAGTAACGTCCCTCGTTCTCAAGGGTCTGCAAAACACAGAGCAACACACCGTATCTGGTTTAAAACACATACATCTAAAAATCAGGCACTTGATTGTAAAACTCTCAGCCAGTCTTTATTTCTTGAATAGTTGTTCTTGTATTCTATTCTATTTATCATTTCTTGTATATTCTGTATGTGTGCCGTGTACCTGATATTTTGCTCCTGTAGCACTGAAATTTCCCAATTTGGGAAATCAATAAAAGTCTATTTTATCTAATCTAATCTAACAAGTGTCTGTGAGTTGAGATATAGGCCACTATCAGCTGGAGGATCAGGTTTATGTGTCAAGCGGTAATACAAATTGCCAAAGTTCCCTTACACAAGGTTGTAAATCACTCCTATGAATATGGGAATATCCAACACTGGCATTTTTAAAGTATGATTATAATTAGCGAAACTCACAGTATGTAAGGTTCAATGACTATGGGAAAACTGTGATGATAACCCAGCTACTTAGGTTTAAAAGAATATTATTTATCATCTGCGACTCAATATACGATATATGTCTAGAATAGGTTGTTTTGGCATTCTCAAGATCTATCTTGGTGAAGCACAGAGTCATTTCCACACCTTGGCAGTAGTAAAGTTGCAGGTGAGCTTCCTCTGCTCGTAAGAGTGAGCCATCTCAGTCCACTCGCTGACGGTGTCGTCTCTGTAGGCCAGGCCCACATCGATGTTGATCATCGCTCCATCCTCTGGAAACAGTTACCACAGGAGCAACAATTCACTTTCAAATCGATAAACCTTTAGTAGACATTTCATTGTTAAAAGAGTCCACAAAATGTAAATGACATCCAAAGAATTACACAGCTTTTGTAAAAGACATTTGTGTGTTCCGAAATGGAAAAAGAACTGAATAATGCCTCATTTCCACTGCATGGTTCTGCTCAGTGCAAGTCATTTTTAGTACCAGGTGCTTTTATCAATATCGTTGCACTTCAGATATCCCCCCACCCCCCATTTTACATCTTTCTATATGCACATCTGTGGGACTACCATCTCTGTATATTGCATATTCTTTTTATTATCAATTCCATTAACCTTTGCACATCCTCTAGAATACATATTTGCATATTCTTGATTTTTTGTTTTTACATATTTGTTAAATAGATGTTTTGTATTACACATTTATGTTTCTTGTCTATGCAGCAAAGCAAATTCCTAGTATGTAAAAACCTCCTTGGCAATAAACTGGATTCTGACTCTGATTTTAATATACCTCCTCCTTGCACAGCTCTGCTCTTAGTGACGGGATAAAATTAAGTCCTGACGACAGACAGCCACGGTATTAAACGGAGACCAGCAGAGTGTCAACACGTCTGGCACTGACTCAGAGACATTCCCCTCTATAGTCTGAGATATATGCTGCTATACTGCTCTCTTCCTGCTTCTTACAGTGCAGACGCTTTGCTGCTTGCTCCTGCCTCTGCTTGCATTTTTTTGCTGATAATCTTGCTTTTCCTCTGAGAGAAACTATGAGCAGCGGCTCTTGGACACTTCAAAAACATGGACTAACATGTTGTAGACATAGGCTATTGCCATATTTTAACATTATTCTGCTGAGCGTGGCCTCCAATAGCTCAAGCCTGTCCTACAGGACGTGTCTAAAGCTAATTAGCAGCAAGATGCCTCCTTTCTTCCGTGGACTACTACAACTCCTTCAAGATTGCACTTCTGAAACCAAGTTCACCTACTAGAAGTGAACGTGGAAGTTAACGGATCTTGTGGAAATGACACCACTTTACCATGGACCCATAACAATGGACAGAACCATGCTAACACACGGCTATTAGCACCAACAAGACTACAAGAACAGGAGGGTGAACGGGTAATAAATCAACAAGTGCAGTCCTCCCTGGACTCGTCTGGTGCGAAGCCTAAGACTAAATCATTTTCCGTGAAATGGGAGGACGACTAACGGGCAGGGCACAGCGCCCTGAGATTTGTGATATGACCGGCTGGCCTGCATTATCATCCGGCAGAGCGCCTCTTCAACCCCTGTACCTAGGAGACACAGCCGTGGACAGCTCAAAAAGGAATAAGCAACAAAATGCCCCCCCCCAGCACAACCGGTTGTTCACTGATAACAGATTTGCTCCTCTGCTGCAGGACGCGGGACAAACATCTGATGACCGGGATTGCGTCTCATCACCACACAGCAGGGTAAGGACTGAGAGCAA
>NC_045744.1:26889573-26889699 GCF_008692095.1 Etheostoma spectabile
AAAAGCTAACAACTGGGCCTCAAACCCTGATTGTGGGTGACTCTGCTGTAAAAGATTTTAAAAAACAGTAAAAACACCAAAATACTCGGTTTTCCCAAAGACACGGTGTCTGACTTGACCCAAAAA
>NC_045744.1:26889709-26889914 GCF_008692095.1 Etheostoma spectabile
TCGTGGCAGCACACCCAACTGTGAAGAACATTATACTGAATATAGGGTCACGTGATGTTGTAAAGCAACAGTCTGAATTGCAGAAACTTTAAGGAACTGCTGGACACAGTCAGCCCCTTAAACGCAGATGTGTTTATCAGTGGCCCCATACCGCCAGTCAGAAGAGGAGATGAGAGATTCAGCCGGCTGCTGGCACTAAACAAAT
>NC_045744.1:26890079-26890219 GCF_008692095.1 Etheostoma spectabile
ACATCTGCTCCCTCTGCCAAGGACACGAGACAAGACGAATCAAAACAAAAGGAAGACATAACAAAGTGCGGCAGTGATCCAACACAGCCCCCACCTGTGCAAAGATTTGACCATGGGAGACCACAGAGCAGAGACACGAA
>NC_045744.1:26890244-26908905 GCF_008692095.1 Etheostoma spectabile
AGGAGGAGAAAGGTGGAAGAACGAAGGTAGAAAAAAGAGAGGAAGAGAATAAAAGAAGGTGAAACAAGAAAAAAAGAAAAGCAAAATAAAAAAAGGAAAAGGGCAAAATAAAAAAAAACAAGAAAAAGAAAACAACAAAAAATGGGATAGCAGGGAAAATGTGAAAAAAAAACAAGAGAGAATATGAGGAAAGTGAGTGTTTGGGGCAATGTTAATGATTAGGAAAAAAAAATCAAAAGGGGGTGGGAGGAAATGGGAGATGGGTGAGAGAGAATGAATCGGATCGGATGAGTGGTGGAAAAAATGTTATATAATGTCACGGACGTAAGAGGTAGAGAAGGGGAATTGGGCAAGAGGAAAAATGACAATAAAAGGGGAAAAGATAGGGTAGGGGAACAGAAATTACAGGGTGAGGAATTGGAGAGATGGGTGATTGTTTCATATTCAGAATGAGGTATTATAGAGGGGATAGGTAAAGGGGAACATGGAGTAAAGGAAGAGGGGGTAAAAGAGAAAATTGAAGGAGAAAAGGATGAGGGGGAAAGGTAAAAAGGTGGGAGAAATAAAGTTGCTAGAGATGGTGAATCCAATCAGAAGTGAAAATAATAGTAGCGATTTAATGTATATAAATTGTGTATTGATGAATGGAAAAGGATGGTGATGAAGAAGATTTTAAGGGATGGGCAGGGTAGGGAAAGTCTAGTGGCTGGGGTAAAAAAATGTAAAAGGAATTGTGGAAGGTGATTCAGGCGGTGGGAAAACTTGAAAGTAGATATGGAATGGGAGTAGAAAGGTAAGTATATATGTATAGGGCAATTTGTGTTGGAAGAGCGTGGTAGCAAGGAAAAAAGATTTTCTGAGGAAGGATAAAAAAAAACAAAGATAATCATACATAAACAGAAAACAAAGAAAAGGGGAGTTTGAAATAAGTATGTAATAGGGACTAGGGATAGAAGAGAAATAATTAAGATAGAAAAAAAAGAAAAAACAAGTTATAAGGAATTCAAACGTAAATATGTAAAATAAGGGGTATCCAAAAAATAGTAATAAAGATAGAATATACGGCGAACAAATTTAGAAAGACAATTAATGTTTGGGTATAACATTATACCAATTTTAAAAGTGTATTTTGGGTGAAAATTGGGATGAGCTGGCGGATAATGCAGAAAAGCAGGGAAGTTAATTAAATTGGATAATCTAAGGTGCTAGTGGAAACCTAGAATTTTAACTTAAACTTAGAGAACAAGCTGCAATGAGGTGTGGTAAGATAGGACTCATTGAAAGTAATACAAAGCGAGTGGGAGGGGATATACAAGAGAAAGAGGAGGAAAATGATACTTGGTAAGTGGAATTGGTAAAATAACATCTTGGCTTTTGGGCAAGAGCAAAATATAGGAAAGGGGTCAGAGGTTTTGAATTATGTAATATATTAATATTATCATTTTTTATCAGTCGTAAGCAAAGCATCAATGGGGTGTCGGCGTAGAGGGTAGTATGGCACAGCATATTATTGGTAAAATAGGTGTTGAAAAAAAAAATGCACAACATATAGTAGATAGCATACATAATGTCAATAATCGATGTGATCGGAGGGCAGGCTTGCGTGATCCACTAACATATACCATTGTAAAACCCCTCCCGGTTTGACCTCGATCTCCAGCGAGATGGTGGGGGTTGGTTTTTTGCTACCATTCAGTCGGTTGTATGTTAAGAGTTTTCGAAGGATCTGGGGATTAGCTAAAATAATGAATTTTAAATTTATTTTTCTCACAGATAAAGGACTATTGGAATATTAAACATCTGTCTTATTTAAGGATCTATGAGAGATAAAAAGAATTTTATTATATCAATCATCATTATGTTAACTGATACACAATATTGAGTAACTAACTAGTTTTGAGAAGATGTAAAGTGCAATTAATGATTATGTACGGATTCACTTCTTGTAGCGTTATTGCTGTGCTTTGTTTAAAGTCCATCTTTGATTAAGAAATGTGGTCTAAACCTTTTGGGGAGTTATTTATGGAGAGTGAGATCAATGAGAAAATTAGGAATAACAGGAACCACTCAAAGCATAACCGGCCAGATTTTTAAGTGAAAAACATTTTTTTGAATCGTAAGAGACGTACCACGCGAATGGGCTAACGTGGTGTTTTACACCGTTAATTTTCGAGACAAGTTCTACGAAACGAAGCTAAAGGGAATGGCATTCCTGCGACGCATCAGTTCTGACCAGTTCATTGGTGGGCGATCATACAAAATAAATGCGTACGATGCAATATGTGATTTTAGAAACTTGATTTCTGGACGTACGTGTTTTGAGGCTTTTACAAAAAGAAATTCTGATTAATACTCATGAGTGTAAGTCATTACATACAATAACATCAAGGTGAAAAAAGTTAATGTAGGCAAGAAAATAAAATATTTAGTATTTTTATGAGTTGAATTCCATCGCATTTTGGGAGATTTAAAAGATAAATCGGTCTTGGAGAGCCGAATTAAAATTGTCCATTTAAGGACTAGACAACAGCTCATAGTACTTCATAATTTGCGCCTACCACAAGATTTAAGTCTAAAAAGTTGCTTGTCTAGTCATCTTATTATGTCTTACATATCAACTGCAGAGTTAGAACATTAATACTCATTTACTGAATTCTAAAGTTTAAACTGATGACGGCGGAAATATTATGAGCATTCTAGAGATGTGAGGGTTTCAGAAATGATCATAATAGAGCGGAAAAAAGGTTGTTAAGGCATGCTTATTTGAATGTAATTTGGGATCGAGTAATATTAGCAGAAGTTTGGAAACCCAGATGCTTATCTTTTAGAACAAAAAAGTAACCGGTATCTTGATTAATAATAAAAGCTAAATAAAGACAAGAGGAGTAGGGCATTAACATTATTAATGGATCAGGACATGGTTAGCAATTTTTGACTGTTTTTTTTTAATATTGAGTGTGAGTTACCAACGTAGATGTCTATGGAAGCAAATAAGCTAAAATGGGAAGAGGCTTAACAGAGTAAGGGCGTATTCACTGCTATGAATTTTCGACAGAAATATGAAAGCTCAAGATGGGCAGTCAGGGGTAATGGGCTGAGAAAATTTAATGAGTTTAGGGGGTTAACAAAGTACGAATTTTATATGATTACGCAACAGAAGAAGTTGGCAAAGATATGTGAAAGAAGCAGAGACATCAATGCGATTTAAAAAGAAGCGAAGTGGGAGAGCGAAACAAAAAAAATTAAAAATTAAAAAACTATAAATAACCCATATAAAAAATACTAGACTGAAATAATGTGAAAGATAAGGGGGCGGGATGTATATGAAGATTCCTGGAACATCCTGAAAAAAGGGAAATGTATATGGGAAGGAAGCCGTTCATGATATAGTAGTAAAAAAGAAAAAATGAGCGAGATTAGCAGAAGACTGAAATACAGGTTAGGGAACAAAATAGGTCTAGTAGAGCTATGAAGATCCTTATCTGAATGGAAAATCTAAAGGTTTATCAATAAAGATGAGGTAAGATAACTGATTAATTAATGGAATAATATAAAAGGTAGATATCAGAGACAGAAAGAACTACAACAGGTATTGGGGTAAATAAAAGGTATAGTAGACTTAAGATCAAGTTTAGGAAAATAAAGTATTTAAAGATTCAAGGATACAGTTCTGGGGAAACTAGGGTGATATATAAGAGAATTGCGATAGTAGGGGGGAAAACTAAAGGGAGATAGAGAACGAAGAATAATATTAGGAATAAAAAAAAGGGAGTATACTTAAATAAAAGAGAAGTCAGATACGTATTCGACCACTACCATGTCTATAGAGACAATTCAAGATACGTATTAGGGAAAATGAAGGTATATAAAGAGATGATGCAAATAAAGTAATTAGGAACCCAGAAATATATACAAAGAGATCTTAAAGAGTTTAGGGACCAACTAGGTATATAGTTCATAATAGTAATTAAAGATATGCTTTGGAACAAACTAAGGGAAATCTATATAAAGAATTAAAAGATATAAAGTATGGTGCGGACCTAAGTGCGTATATAAAAAGAGTAAGTAAGTATTGAGGAAATATAGGTCTAAAATAAAATAAAAAAAGAGACATTGTCAGATACAGTATTAGGACCACTGCCTACAGCAGATATAAAAGACGACTTCAGATACGTTAGGCCCACTAAGGTCTATAATAAAATGGCGGGGGGGGGATCCAAGAGCAATTCGGGACCTTTGAAGTAGCAGGAATCTTTTGCCAGTGTCATTCCCGACAAAAGGTTTTTTCAATTGTTTTCCCGAATCTCTTACACGTAAATGTTGTTGTCCTAAGTAAGCACCACATTAACAGCCCCCGTGCAAGGAAAAACCAAAAGAGTCAAAGGATACTCAATAGATCAAGTTTGTCGCGCTGTAAAAGATATCACACACAAGTCCCGCAGTTTTCTACACAGTGAGCCCTACGACAGCTCTGCCTTTTTTTTCCTTCTCCTTCCAGTCAAAACTCATAAATGTAAGGCAAATCAGACATCACTTTTTCAATTTAAAATTTTAAATGTCACATTTCATATTTATTCATTGTAATCCCATAGCTGGGGAGTTGATGACCCGCGTGGCCAACTGGACGCAGGATGAGCCAATCATCAATCGAGGAGCAAACAAGTGGTTCTAACCACACAAGGACGCCACAATGTTTTGGTGAAGTTTACATTGCCGTGCCATTGGGGGATTACCAATGGGGAATAAAACTCAAGGACCTCTTCCACCCTGCAGAACACATACGTACTGGCCTACTCTGAAAGCTTATAACTCACAATACAATGATGCGTCAATTGTTCACAATTGTTTTTTCATTTGATAGATGGATTTGCATGGTGTGATGTGAAACCGGGCTCGCAGAAAAGAGGGCTCCTATCTACTAAAAAACACATAAAGGCCATCCCAAGAAATCGCAAACAAAAAAGGCGGGCGTTAAACAAGAAAAGCACGGGAAAAAAAGGACAGAACTCCCACCCGTCCCACCCCCCTACACGGCCGCTCCCCCCCCCGGGCACCCCGCCCCCGCTTGCCCCCTACCTCATGGTCTAACAGCCAAAAGACAGACATTGAAACCACTTTAAAACTGCAAGTCATGTTACCCCATGAACTAAAGGTGGAGGCTGGGGTTGTGGGTGTGGGTGTGTGTGTGTGTGTGTGTGTGTGGTGGGGGGGGTGAGCCAAGCGTGCCACAGCAGCAGTGAGTTAAGCACATCAGCGTAGCAGGGTCGTGAGGGGAGTCACATTTAAAAAGGACCGCCTTGAGTGTTGAATGGCTGTGATGGCGTGTGTCAGACAGCAAAGTAATTTAATGAGAGGGTAGTTTACTCTGGGTCCTGCATGAACTAACTCTAAAAACTTCATTATAGAAGATCTAAGTACTTAGCAGTTGTCCCCGAGTACAGACTATCACTGTAAAGCAAGTCAGACGGTGTGCTGGTAGACAGGCTCCTGAGGATCAGGAACACTAAGCACCATTTTCTCGGGTGGAGGTTTTTGGCATGATTCTAAAATAGATTCTCCCCCCCCAAAGGAATCATATTTATTTATTTTTTTATCAATGATTCACATTAATATTTTTCTGTTTATACGGACTGTCGACGGCGACTAATCCTAATCAGTTTCCAAAAAACAGACCAGACAGAAAATGCAGAACATTGATGTTCTGTTTTCTTTATAAATGAATAAGTGTCAAAACAAACTGGCACGATAGTGCAATCCTTCTTAGAAAACAATTTATACAAATGTCTCCATGATAGAGTACTTTCATAGCATGTTATTCAGCTTTTGTTGATTAAAAGAAATCCAATACTCAATAATTACTATCGATCGCAGTACTTCTGAGATTGTAATAAATACAAATGGGATCCGCCCCCTGTATCGGGAATAATAAATTGGGACAAAAGCATATCAAGTCCTACGGTTTTCATTTTGAGGGTGACCAAAGGAAAAGCAGGAAAGAGGAGGGAAAAGACTGCAAGAAGCAGGGCGTTGCCAGCTGTTTGAGAGGTGTGCTGATTATCTTGCATTGCTCCGGCACAACCAACAGGTACACACACATAAGATACTCTCCCAAGACCCGGGCAAGGCTTTCACATATGGCATTACTGAATTATCTATCTCATTATTCAGAATCTGGTTTCTGTTCATGCTAAAGCCAACTAGAAAACTTCTCATACATTACTGCAAAACAGGAACTCGCAAAATGCAACCTAGGGTCTTTTTCTGAATGCACACGGGTCAAACTTTTGGTCAAATGGCCTCTGAAGGGAAAGCTAGTGGCCGTCTATGATAGCATCTAAATCACTATTTTTAAAAGGCTTCAAGAAGGCTCGACACAACATGAAGACTTTGCTCAACATCACCAGGGCTCTACACATGAACACTCTCCCGCCATCTTGTCAGTCAAAAAGTGTCGATAATCCAAATGTAAACGAATGACTCCATAGCAGACAATATCACTTATATAGAGCTCCTTTTTCAACTACACGGCAATATTTTTTTCGCTTACAACAACACACACATTTCATGCATTTTATGGACTAAGTTTTAGGGAGCTTTCCATCTTTACTCTCCTCTCAGTTACGTTGCATTCGAGATCTACTATTTTTGACTTTGAGGACCGAAAAACATCACTACAGTGAGCTGTTAAACCTTATTTTAGTAAACTCTTGTGTACAATGTCCAATGCTGAGTTCATGTGTAGAGCCCCTGGTGACTTAGAGCTAATTTCAATGTTGTGTGTCGAGCCTTCTTAGTGTTTTAAAATATGATTTTGAGCTACATAGGAGTGCCCCAAGCTCTTCCATTCAAAAGGCCATTTGACCAAAAGCAAAAAGTACATCAATCTTAAAAGGGGCACTTCCGTCCTAATTATGCTTTCAACACAAAGTTTGACTCGTGTACATTCACAAAAAAACCCTAGGTTGCATTTTTGGCGAGAGTTATGCATTAAGTTCATGGTAACTTATTGTACTTATGGTAACAGACATGCATTTGTTCCAAAGCAAAGACTGACACAAACGAAAAAGCCTGACTTGGCCATTAACACTCTTGTTTGCTATTAGCTTCGAACGTTTCATACACAAGCTTTTTTGTCGCAAGAGAGTGGTATTTTTCTGATACTGTTTATCAAACATTTAAAAAAAGGATACAGCAATGTTCTGTTCCTACATCGGACGCCCAGATGCTGTAAAGGGTTTGTCAGCTGGACCCCTCTGGTGACACAAAACAAACACATTGCTTGTTACCTCCTCCGAGTGGTCACAACATTGCTTACAATAAACGCAAAGATACACACTGCATGTGGATATGAAGCATACAAATAGAAATAAATGGATGTGTTGCAAACATTTAAAAAAGGTCTCTTGTTCTAAATAGTGAGAAACTTCTCACCCTCACACATGTCAAAGATAAAAAGGCAGAAGGAGCCAAACACAATGGGTCCGACTGCTTCCGTACACTGAGAAAAACGTGTTCTCCTCGTTCTGGTCCTGAGAGAAAGTGCAAAACAGACATAGTGTAGATAACATTGTCCGTAGCCAAATACACAGTTAAGCATTTATGGTTTCCGCGGAGGACCCAAGCAGAGCTAACTCCATAGCCTACGTAGGGCCTGAACTTTATACTTGTGCGTTGGTGTGTGCGTTGATCTCTGTAAGAGCATAGCCGGCCGATGCGTGTGTGGTAGAGCAAGTGAGAGAGTGACGGTGATTACCTTCGGAGCGAGTACTCTAAGACGAGAATGGAGAATGGGGAGAATTGTCCCTCCATGCTTTCTGATTGTGAATGAAGCTTTGTGAACCAGTGTCGTTATTTTCTGATTTACGCTCTTGGTTTTAAGAGAAAGGTCTAATGCATTGCATTCAGTATATTCTCAACCAATTGTTGACAAGAAGCGCCATCTAGTGGGCTCATAAATATAGACATTCAGTTCATAAGCTTCAGTCGGCCTTCCACTATTTCTGACCACTGTGGGAAATCTGTGGCAGGAAAGTTAACCCATTAAAACAGCACAAGTTGTGACAAGTTGTGACGTTCTGAGCTTGAAGTTGACTAGTGCTGATCATGTGGTTTATTTTGTAAAGAAAGCTCGTTTGGAACTCTATTTGAAAGCCAGGGAACAAGGACGTGACAGGACGAGGAGGGCTGCCTGTGATGTTTCGCTTCCTGCTACGCTAAAGAACTTTTGCAGTCAGCAGTTTTGTGTAAAGGGTCTTCAGCGTTTTAAGCCAACATGGAAGTAGTGACCTAGAGGTTAAAGAAGCAAGCTTGGTGGTTGGCCGGTTTGATCCCCAGACCGACAGGATCAAATAACTACAACAATAAAATTCCTGGGTGGGAAAGTGCAAAGCAGCACTTGTCCCTCCCTCATTACCACCACTGAGGTCCCTTGAAGCCGGCCCTTAACCCCAACTCCAGTGGAGCTGCAAATGAGAATTTGTTCTCAATGGAACTTACCTGGATAAACAAACAGTGCCACAGTGAATCGTTAGGATTACCTTCATCTGTGGATGCTACCTTCGTTACTAGCTTACCTATAGCAGAGTAAGCCGATCATCATCAGGTATGTTTTTTTCACAAAGAGGCTGATTTATACTTGCTAACAATATGTTGGAATTTGTTAAGAATTTTTTTAAAAATAAGAATTTTGTGCCCCCCCCCGCTTTAACTCTGAGGACCACTTGTTGAGATCTCTGTGTACGGCACACACAGGAGCTACATGCTAAGCAACATTACAGGCTGTCCAGTAATACAGCACGAGCCCAATGTGGTGGTATGAGTAGCGCTACACTAATGGCTTGTTAAAAGACTTTTGCTCAAACTTTGGATTGACCGACTATAACAAGATCGTGAGCAGCGTTGTACATATTTACCAACTGTTTTGTGTAAAGTTACCGCTGGTAAACCCAATACTATAAGTAGCGTGTTGAAGCACAAACTGAAAAATGGGTAAGGTTAGTTAAACTCACTGCAAAAGCGCTTGCTGATAATATTGGACAGGTTGCAAATGCTGAAAGCTAACCTGCACAAAGCAAGTATCTTATAAAAAAAATCATTACAGGGTTGATATTAAAGGGTGATAAAAATACAGGTATATAGATGCAAAGCATTCCCTCAAAGAAGCAATGAAACCTTTTTTGTGTAGCCAAGTGCTCACCCACGCCCACAAAAAAAAAAGAATCCACTGCTGTAGGAGAGCTGTGAAGCACATCGAGACGGCCATCCGTTCTGAGGCCAGACATGAGCTCATGGGTATGCTCGCTCCGCTCAGGGGAAAGATGTCTGACATCTCCATACTGCCTCAATCCAGGCCAAATAACAGACGTCAGATGAGAGTGACCTGCGAGTTATTTGTTGGGATGGGTTGGATGGCTGGTACACAGCCGTCACACATCTCACTGCTGCCCAGAACCCATGCTGTTTCCTGGACAAAAATGAAGTGACATAAGACCTTTTCCTTAAAGGCTAACTTTTTTTATTAATAGGTTTTAACTTTAACTCAAAATGACACATTTAATTTTTATTATTAAAATCCAGAAAATGGGCAATTTTGCTTGGCAGACATCATACCGTAAAGTTTGTATATCAAACACCACGCACGCACACGCACGCTATGGTGGAACTAAATTAAAACCGAACGCACTAAATGCGCTTTAAGTGAGATCCAGTTCAAACAAGTGCATGTCATAAGAAAACCATCAAACATTAAGTTAATGGGTCGTGTACAGTACCATGAGGTGCTCCCCGCAGAAATGATCCAAAAGAGAGCGCATGGAGTAGAAATGCCGGCCTGATGTCTCCAAAAAGCAGCATCCAGGTCCCATTGAAGCCACAGAGACCACTCCACTGGGGATGTTAGATGAATGTCCATTGAGATACCCAGAGCGAGGATTACCCTGAGGGAGCAACGCAGCCTTAAAACTAGAACAGCACAGACCTCCGCCAAGGCACATCTCACAATGTGATACATTTGGAATGTTTCTCATTATTCAGCCACCACATGAATGCTGCCAAATGCCCTAACTTGCAACTAAAGTAGTAAGCAAAGTAGCAATCATTACCCACACGGCGGGTAGCAGGATATTAATTTTTTTATGAATTGTGTGCCATCATAAACACCACGCATGTGTTAAATACAGCTTGATGCTTAAGGTTTCTTTACATTTCAAATAGATATCAATAGCGACATACTTCCTGTAGCTTAGCACCCATGCAGTGTTGGATTAAACCAGCTAAACATTTGAGGTATTTCCTTTGCAAACTTTATTTTTTTTGTTTTATTAATTGTTACAGTTTTGGCAGATTCAATTTATGGTCACTTTAATTGGGCATTGCACCGGAATTGGAGTACATCTTTTACACTGACACAATAATGTTTTAAAGCAGGTACATCTCGTCCGCTGAAGCACGCTCATTAATCTTGATATATTATGTGTAATTAGCCATTTCACCTAGAAGTACAGTGTTCCTACTGACCTGTCCAATTCTACACGATGTCCACCTTTCCTAACCTTCCCTCAACATCAAGACATTTAGAGAGAATAGGCATGAATTAAACGAACAATCGGCCTACAAAAAGACAGAACGGGGTCATTTCCATCTGCAGTAGGTCCCGGCCTGCCGCCAATAGATGAAAGGCAAACCCTGTGTGTGTGTGTTTGTGTGTGTGTGTGTGTGAGAGTGAGGAGAGAGAGAGAGAGAAAGGGAAAAAGAAAAGGAAAGAGTGGTGGAAATAGAGGAGCAGAAAAAAGGTGATCTGTGGGTATACAGTTGTGTTTTTTTACAACACGCGTGAGGGTTATGTACAGGTTGTGGTTAGTAGGAATAAACAGCTGTTAACTCATGGGACAGTTCTTAAATAAACTTTTTACAACTGCACACTTTGAAAAAACACAAGGGCACAGGTGTGACTATAACTTATTAATGAGCTGCGTTCCATTTGGTGATGGTCAGTCCTGGGCCCTACTATTGTGCATGCTAACTCACTGACACCAGCCGTGTTCGAACAGCTCCCTACATTTACTCACTCACTATTTCCTATTTTGGGTTTATTAAATAGTAAGACTGTATAGGGGATGCAAACAAGAGAATTCGGACACTCACCAAATATACATTTCCACAGTAGATTTGTATGGCAGAGTTGCGTTGGTTGTGTGGTAACATGCGTACGTTCAAAAGTAGTTTTAGTCGAGCAACCAGAAAAGTCGGATGGTAGGAAGATAGTCTCGCTATACTGTCTGGATTTCCCCTGCAGAGATCTGAGACATGATTTTAAGTCATTGTCCTCGCGCAAATCTACCGAGGTTAAATCCAACAAAAACAAAGCCCAAGCAGCGTATATCCGATCATAATGAGTGATACCCAACAAATTTCCGTGCTGCATTAAAGCCATCCCAGAAGTGGAACGTCATGATAAGACTATAGTGAAAAAGAACTTACCGCCACTACAAAACGTGACTGCATGTTTTTCCGGACAGGGAACGGTTTCAAACACAACTACTTAATTTTACAGACCCATCGGCTAATGTTATCAGGTCGGCACCTGTGCTTTACGCTACTGTGCGCAGTCATGTCTGCGTCCCTGAGCCACTGGTATACATAACAGCAACGTCGCATGGAGGCCACTTGGAGAGCCCAGGGAATGAGTGGCGGGGGATTGAAATGGAACCACCTGCCTCTGTAACTCTTCAGCCCAAATCTATCATGGGTCGGACCGCCAGTTTCTTAGGCTTAACTCTTGCTTCTAGTGTGTTTTATTTCCATCTTATTTCCATTAATTATGGCATCTAAGTCCCTGTTTTAATGTCATTTTATGTCTGCTTATGTCATAGGCAATTTCAATATCTGAATACCTTCAGACTCATTTCGAAGAGATTTTGGTAATCAGCTGCATGAGTTCTGACTGCTCTATATCATGAGTAATCAATTAGTGATTGCAAAAACTGATTCTTACATGCCATTGACAGATAATATTGGAATGAAAAAAAAAAAAATCACACATCCATCTTCTAGACAAAAAGTATAAAGGTAACTGCAGTTTTATACACATTTCAAAAATATCAGGCTAAGATGGCAGCGGGGATTCACCCAAGGTAAGGGAACGTGGGCGATGTTGTAAACACTAATGAAATGCAGCTGTGTTTACTATACGTCACTATATGATATATACTATATCACTGCATAATGAAGCACAGACACTTTTTCAGTTATCAATTTAGAAATATTTGGACACACCACCCACACACACACACACACACCACCCACCCACACACACACACACCACACACACACACACACACACACACACACACACACACACACACACACACACACACACACACACACACACACAACACACACCTCAGCGGGCTGCCAGCCGAACCAGCGCCCTGAGCGGTTGGGGGGGTACGGGTCCTTGCTCAAGACACCTGGGCCAGTGCCCGAGTGAAGTGGCATCTCTCCAGCCACCAACCCAACTCCTTACTTGTGTGTGTCCATACGGGGAACTTGAACAGTAACCCTCACGGTTCCCAATCCAACTCCTAAGGACTGAGCTACTGCCGCCCCTATGTGGCAGTTTCAGTAGAAATATGTTTAATAGTTATATGTTCAACATTTTTTGGAATAGATTTTGTGATCTGCAGATGATAGTGGAACTAAATTATGACTTTATTACAAATCAAGAAATAATCTAGAGAGAAAAAAAAAACATAAAAAGTTATCACACTGGTAGCAAAAAATTTTATGAGAGATTTTTTTGGAGAGAAGAGTTTTCATACCATAGCAAAACTATGAGCTTTAAAAAAAAAATTTAAATCTAAAATTTGAAATTTTTAAAATTTTCTAGAGAAAAAATCTCTCCAAATCCTATAATAAAACCTAAACTGTTTGAAGCGCACATCCCCCGGCCATGACCGAGCTTGTTTTTGCTGATTTGTACCCCACATTTTGCGCCCTGCCAAATTGCACCCCGCTTGGGCAGACACATAATTTCTGCTGAATAATTTATACTTACCCCATTGCAGCCAAGAATTACATCCAGTAGCAGGAAAGTAGTTTAAACATTGACTGTCTCAACTCTGTTCTTAATTTAAATCCTCATTGATGAACATGACAAAGAAATGTATAACCCTTGTCTTTAAACAATAGCGTGCTTTATCTTATAAAAATCATTATTCCCTTGTGATGCAAGTCTGGGCAGGATTGCGAACTTGGCACACGTTAACCACTGATGGTGGTGCCTTCCGCTGCTGCATGCCCTGGAGCTCCCCGCCAGTTTTTCAGTTTGACTGGGGCAAGTGTTACTACACTAAAATATATTTGTTATAAGCTGGTTGGTTGTTTTGCCACACTAGCTTGCTATTCCACCAACACTGGAGGTGAGCTCCCGGGGGGTTGGCCGCTTGCCAAGCAGGGGCTCCGTGTCCTGCTGGAGATCGATCTCTAGATCTCTCGCCAATGTTTCCCACACTGGCCGAGCCCCACTGATGACGGTCCCGTCTGCAGCGTGCAGGATCGGGGCTTGCCGCCAGTGTTTCAGTTTGACTGTTAAAAAGTGTTGAGATAATTAAAAATTTATTTTTTAGAAGGGGCCTGGCTTGCTAGTTCAACGCTGGCTTCCGCGCTCACTAGGCAACGCACTCTATGCCGGTGACAATGATGTAATGATTCAGATGGACCTCCCCGACAAGATGGTGCTCATATCTCTGGATAGGAACGTGGCCCTGCCCATGACATTATTTTCAGAACAAGTGCAAAAATACATCGAGAACAAAGACTAAGGTTTTAAGAGCGAGGGAAAAAAAAAGTTCAGAGAAACTTTCTTTGTCACACTGATAGCAAAAAATATTTATTATTCATTTCTATATATTTGTGGTTTAAAAAAGTATTTTTTATTTTTTCTCTCAGAAATAATTATTAAAAAAATGACAAAGACCGGGTTTGGGTCTACAAAAGATGTATATTCCTAGCTTTTAACTTAAGCATCTGGCCACTGTCACTTCTGGCCGGGAGAGACCCACCCTGGTATTGTTGAGCAATCTGTTCTTGCCACTTATTGTTGTACAAAGCCTCTCTGTTAAACTGTTTGGTGAGGAAAACATCTATATCTCTCACTATGTTGTTGTGGACCAAAGTGGCCAGGCTGTTGAACTGACTCCTTACCTAAAAACTTGAGTTTGCAAAATCCAAGTTATGTATGGGTTGATCCGCCGCCCCCCTTTTGTTTTGAGGGATGGTTGCAAAAGGAATTGCACCTAGGGATCTGTATCTCTGTGCCATAATTAATCCGTTAAAGATGTGGCAGTCAATTTGAAATCCTTTAGGTCTCATTTTTTTATATTGTTGAATATGAAAAGGGCGGAATATGACCATTGGGCAAATTGTTTGTTTTGTAGTTTTAAAAATAACATTGTGTATCACAAAAAAGAAATGTATTTGGAAGTTTAAGTAATAACTTTTTCCCATAATTATACCATCCTAGACCATTCTACATTAAAGGTGCCACTCTCATCTACCTGAATCATCTATACTGAAGTCTGAGGCGTACTATGTGACAACTCTGTGGACTACAAGACTCTGGTGCGGCTTTTACGAATGAAAAATCATCCACTGTCCCCAATAGGTAGAGCCGCACTTCCTGAGAGCTGCTGGTCATTTGGGACACAGAGCCTTGAGCCGAGAAATACAGAGGGAAGGATAGAGACGCTGTTTGCATGTGGTGTTGTCGACTGGTGTGCATGCCCAATGTGTGTACAACATGTGTCGGTGAGTGCTAGCTGCTAAAAATGTAGACCACAAGACTCTCCCCATGAGTATGCATCCTTCTGCACTGTGATCCGGTTGGCAGTTAGTTTGTTAAATAGTTCCTACATGTAACTGTGCACAATCATGGCCTGTGAGATTATCTCATGTACCGGGTCAGATTTCTTGTTTGCCACTATGCTGCCTAAAGGTATAATTGCCAACAGAAATAGGAAAAGGAACATACATGGGAACACAGAACACGCTAAGATAGATAGAGGAGTGAAGTGCCTTACTTCTCAGTAGCCAGGGGGTCTGCTCATGAGGGTGACTGCCTCTCCAGTACCAGATCATGGATGATCAGGATGCTGGGTGTGAGGATTCTCATGGCAAACCACACTTTGGTGAGCCTCCATTCGGTGGATGCCCTTTGATAAACAAAGATCAGCGTCAACTATTTGTGTTGTGTATGCTATTGTATTGGGATGAGGGTGCTAACGCTAACCTCACAACACTCAATGGCCAATATGTCTCTGACCAAAATGAAAAGGACGCTTTAACTCAGTAGTCACATTAAGCGTAGTACCCAAAAACTTCCAATCCCCATCCACTGCCAACTTACCACAGATGAAGGTCTCTGATTCTCCAATCGCAATTAGATTCTTCTTTGTTGACGGCAGACGGATGTTGAGTAGATAGTACTATGGGCCACGCTGCCGACCTCCATGAAAGGCAGCACGTCCACTCATAGTACGTCCCTCGTTCTCAAGGGTCTGGCAAAACACAGAGCAACACACCGTCGTCTGTTAAAACCACATACATCTAAAATCAGGCACTAGATTGTAAAACTCTCAGCCAGCTTTATTTCTTGAATAGTGTTCTTGTATGTCTATTCTATTTATCATTTCTTGAATATTCTGGTTGTGTGCCGTGTACCTGATATTTGTGCTCCTGTAGCACTGAAATTTCCCAATTTGGGAATCAATAAAAGTCATTTTGTCTATCTAATCTAACAAGTCTGTGAGTTGAGATATAGGCCCTACAGTCTGGGGATCAGGTTTATGTGTCAAGCGGTAAAACAATTGCCAAAGTTCCCTTAACAAGTTGTAAATCCCTCTATGAATATGGAATATCCAACACTGGCATTTTTAAGGTATGATGTATAAGTTAGCAAACTCACCAGTATGTAAGGTTCAATGACATGGGAAAACTGGATGAGAACCCAGCTACTTAGGTTTAAAGAATAGTATTTATCATCTGGCTCATCAATATACGGATCTAGTCTAGAATAGGTTGTTTTGGCATTCCACCGATCTATCTTGTGAAGCACAGAGTCATTTCCACACCTTGTGCAGTAGTAAAGTGCAGGTGAGCTTCCTCTGCTCGTAAGAGTGCGCCATCTCAGTCCACTCGCTGACGGTGTCGTCTCTGTAGGCCAGGCCCACATCGATGTTGACATCGCTCCATCCCTGGAAACAGTTACCACAGGAGCACCAATTCACTTTCAAATCGATAAACCTTTAGAACATTTCATTGTAAAGAGTCCAAAAATTTAATGCATCCAAAGAATTACACAGCTTTTGTAAAGACATTGTGTGGTTCCGAAATGGACAAAGACTGAATAATGCCTCATTCCACTGCATGGTTCTGCCTCAGTGCAAGTCATCTTTTTAGTACCAGGTGCTTTTCAATATCGTTGCACTCAGATATCCCCCCACCCCCCATTTACATCTTCATAGCCATCTGTGGGACTACCATCTCTGTATATTGCATATTCTTTTATATCAATTCCATTAACCTTTCACATCCTCTAGAATACTATTGCATATTCTGATTTTTTGTTTTTAACTATTTGTTAAATAGATGTTTTTTATACACATTATGTTTCTTGTCTATCAGCAAAGCAAATTCTAGTATGTAAAAACCTCCTTGGCAATAACTGGATTCTGACTCTGATTTTAATATCCCTCCTCCTGGCACAGCTCTGCTCTTAGTGACGGGATAAAATTAATCCTGACGACAGACAGCCAGTATATAAACGGGACCAGCAGAGTGTCAACACGTCTGGCACGACTCAGAGACTTCCCCTCTATATCTGAGATAATGCGCTAGACTGCTCTCTGTCCTGCTTCTTACAGTGCAACGCTTTGCTGCTTGCTCCTGCCTCTGCTTGCATTTTTTTGCTGAAATCATTGCTTTTCCTCTGAGAGAAACTATGAGCACGGTCTGTTGACACTTCAAAAACACTGGACTATACATTTTTGTAGACATCGGCTAGGCCCATATTTTAACATTATTCGGCGTGAGCGTGGCCTACCATAGCTCAAGCCTTTCCTACAGGGGAGTGTAGCAAAGCTAATTAGGCAGAGATCCTCCTTTCTTCCTGGAAAGACTACTACAAACTCCTTCAGAAGATGCACTTCTGGACCAAGTTCACTCTACTGAACTGCGGAAGTTAACGGATCTTGTGAAATGACACCACTTTACCAGGACCCTAACAATGGACAGAAGCATGCTAACACACGCTATTAGCCCACCAAACTACCAAACACAGGAGGGTGGACGGGTATAATCACCAAGTCAGTCCTCCCTGGAACTCGTCTGGTGCGAAGCCTAAGAACAATCATTTTTCCTGTGTGAAATGTGTGGCAGAGAAAAAAAACGATGGCGGGCGCACAGCGCCCTGAGATTTGTGATAGACCGGCTGGCCTGCATTACATCCGGTCAGAGCGCCTCTTAACCCCTGTACCTAGTGAGACACAGCCGTGGCCAGCTGCAAAAGAAAATAAGCACAAAATGCCCCCCCCCAACAACCGGGTGCATGGATTAACAGATTGCTCCTCTGCTGCAGGACGCGGGACAAACATCTGATGACCGGGATTGGTCTCACCACACAGCAGGTAAGGACGGAGAGCAATTCAAAAAGTAAAAAGCTAACACTGGCTCAAACCCTGATTGTGGGTGACTCTGCTGTAAAAGATTTTAAAAACAGTAAAAACACCAAAAGACTCGGGTTTCCCCAAAGCCGGTGTCTGACTTGACCAAAAAATCCCATATATCTGGCAGCACCCCAACTGTGACATATACGTATAGGGTCCGTGATGTTGTAAACAACAGTCTGAATTGCAGAAAACTTATGAACTGCGGGACACAGTCAGCCCCTTAAACGCAGATGTGTTTCGGCATGCCCCATACCGCAGTCAGCAAGAGGAGATAGAGATTCAGCCGGCTGCTGGCACTAAAATGGCTTTCACTAAATGTACCATCCATTCTCTGCAGTTCATTGACATTTAACATTTTCTGGGGCGCCGACATCTTTTTTAAACGCAATAGACTTTCCCTAAACAACCCAGGAGAAAGTCTTGTTCCCCTCTAATTACTTTACTTTCTGCTCTACACAACTGCTCCCTCTGCCCAGGACACGAGAAAAGACGAATCAAAACAAGGAAGACATACCCAGTGCGGCAGTGATCCACCACAGCCCCCACGTGCAAAGATTGACCATGTGGAGACCACAGACAGTAGACACGAAACCTCCACTCCCCTCTTCACCCGTCCAGCACCCTCAACCTTCCCAACCCCGAACCTTCTGAGGATTCATCGCTGTCTCTGCTGATCTCCACACAACCCGTCCCCTTATTTCCCCCATCAATTATACACCCTTCCTACCCCCATGGCTCAACCCTGGGCAAAAGTAAAACGCCAAGCACCACTACCAGGATGTCAGAAAACTCCTTCCCCCCAGAATGATAAGGACGCTTGTGTGCAAAATCTAGCAAGCACTAACTGATATGTGCTGGGCCTTGGCTGCAAGACTAGTGATAATGACTTTTTCCAAGACAAGCCCGGGCCCTGTGGATTCAATTCTTCCTCAATTTAT
>NC_045744.1:26909213-26909400 GCF_008692095.1 Etheostoma spectabile
CTGATCATTCCTGTGTTTTCTTTAACGGCACTATCTCGGTGCCCAAAAGTGTCCCAACAATGATAATCAGAAAACGGTATATCACTGAAAACACCAGTGAAACATTTATTCAGATTTTCTCCTCCACATCCGCCCTCTCTGGGCTCTCAGTCACTGAGCTTGTAGATAATTTCAACTGTAAAATTAC
>NC_045744.1:26909667-26909789 GCF_008692095.1 Etheostoma spectabile
AGCATCTGAACTTTTATCTACCAAGGCCTGCAATGACTTTGCCTCCTTCTTCAAAGAAGAAAATAAAATTCTGAAGATTAGACAAACAGTCAGTGCCTCCATATCAAGTACAGGATATGTGT
>NC_045744.1:26911712-26911835 GCF_008692095.1 Etheostoma spectabile
ACTTTTATTCTTGTGTTTTATGTGTCCATTTTTTAACTGTCTATTCATGTGTTTTACCAGTTTTTGATGCTTATGATCTTTAACTGTTTTTACTTGTGTTTTATCTGTTTAACTGATTTTGTG
>NC_045744.1:26911845-26914254 GCF_008692095.1 Etheostoma spectabile
TGAATTGCCCTGTTGCTGAAATTTGCTATACAAATAAAGCTGCCTTGCCTTGCCTTGTTGTCCCATGCTACTGTTTCACATGCTAATACCACTCCAAAGTGGTACCGCGTAAAGAAGACATTTCTTTCAATCAAATCATTGACAAGCTTTATGGCTCCCAACTAACTGAAGGGATGAGATCTATTTAAGAAGCCTGGATTATCAACTACACTGGTTATGGTTGGTATATTGTAATACAAACATGCGTATTCAAGGTAAAACCATTTGAGTGTTAATACGTGGTCCTGTCACTTGGAATGAGTCTGAAATCGGTGAGATTAACAGGATTATTACTCTGCATGTAAACATATTCAGGGATTCAGTCTGCTCTCCATGGTGGCCCAAATCTAGGTTACTTACTACTTGACATAGACTTCAACAAGGCCTTGAGCTGGCCTCCGACAGCCGAGCTCAGTGAATTCAACAAAAACATTCAAAGCCAATCTATTAAAACTGCATCTTTAGATCACATTACAAAGCCAAGGGTTCTCTCCTCCAGCACTCCAGACTGCCTCTTGTGTCATTTATGAAACAAGCTGGAATAAAGAGAAACAAACTCGGTGGCCTCTGCTGTGAGGAAAAAAAAGAAAAAAAGAAGTAGGACTGGGAGGAGAGGGAACCAGATGAGAACTGGCAGCCGACTTTCTCTGTAATGCCCTCCACTCTGGCATTGGTCAAGCCCCGGCGCCCTCGAATGTCAGCTCGCTTCATGCAAACATTCCGCTTCAGTCCAGCGGCCATCTCCACGGAAACTAAGCCTCCTCAACAGCTGTGTTATTGCTGGACCCTGGCCAAGGCGTGCTTGGTGAAGAGGTGGATTGGGGCATGCGGGTGGAGTGGTTTATAAGGGCAAACCTCTTTTCTGGGACGCACATTGTTATACAGATATGGTAGTCAAGGAAGAAATGGCCTTGTGTTCGTTTGTCATACAGCTACAGATCAGAACCCGCCTACTGTTGGCACACTCAGGGTTCTGGTCAGAAATGAGACAGACGAGCTGACGCCATTTTGTTAATTATGGAAGACCTGGCTCAGTTGCTTTGTGGGGTTTCTTAGCATTTTATTAAATCGGAATCGAGCATCTACTCAGTTCAAGGAATCTGAATCCTGTCAAATCCGGTTGGGTTTTGCTATGAACAAAATTGAATGAATTAAGTTAAAAATGTTAATGATTCCAGAAACACAAAGACTACAAATTTAAATGACTACCCCAAAAAAAAATAATCTCTTTTTAAATTAAATAGGACAAAGGATTCATTTCTTTAGAATCCACTGAACAAATCTATGCATTTTACACCCCCCCCCAAAAAAAAGAAAATCATTCAGAACCTAACAATAACTGCGGTTCTTCTTTTCGCTCTCTTCGTACACATGACATGGATGTTAATATTAGTTTTTATTTAAAATAAGCTCCTTTGATTTACTGCTGGATCCAATGTTGCATTAAACAAATAAGTGAGAACAATCCCATTTGAGAATTAATCTTCTGAAGCATCTGTGTTGGAGGATAGGACAGAGGAAGTAGAAGAAGTAGATTGTAAAATGTGTTAACTGATACCTACCTTGCATCAAGCAAATTGCCTTTTACTTATATTCTTACAGTACAGAAGTCTAAAGGCTTGGGTATGCTAGAAACAAGCTAGTTGGTATGTGTGTCTTTTTAAGCAGGCTATCCTTTCTAGCACATCTTGTGTCAGGAGAGAGAAAAGACCCAAAAAACCCAGTTTAAAAGTGGGATCCGCACTGCTGGTTGCTTCTACATGCAGCATCTAGAGTACTCAGCTCCCTCTACATCCACTTGTTCTTACAGCACAGTCTGTAGCTCAGAAAGAGTCAAATAAGTCTGAGGCATCTGGTCTGTAGACCAGGCTGATTCACCAATTCCTCTGTCTTGCAGCCAGTTAACAACCTGCAGCCCTCAAACACATTTCAGCTGAGGCCAAGGATGTAAACAAGCAAAGGATGCGGATGACTCTGCCATTATTTTAACATGACTGTAGAGCTTAGACAAGCCAGACCAAAAGGCTGAGTCATATTAAAGTACACCACTAACTTTTTGTTCTCTAGAGCAGGGATCTTCAACTTTTTCAGGCCAAGAACCCCTCTGCTGAAAGAGAGGGAGTAGGGCTGCTCGATGATGGAAAAAATAATAAATCACAATTTTGGTCAATATTGAAATCACGATTACTCATTAACCTTTGGATATAATGGATAGTGTCCAGTGTATAATCTTTTCTCACAAAAAGTCTTTGTTTCAGAATAAAATCTGTGTTACTACTGTTTAGCTTTACAGATATCACACAACAATACACAGCTAATGAACAATTCCAGATACATAACACAATATTGCATCACATGTCACATTTTCAC
>NC_045744.1:26914885-26917080 GCF_008692095.1 Etheostoma spectabile
TCACATTTTCACTCACTATGACCACTACTAGTCTGCCATTACTAAATGTGCCAAAACATGAACAATAATGTCTCTCAGTGGGATTATGTACTAGCTAGCTGCCAGCACATAGACGGTACCTTAGAATAACGTTGTTTGAAACCAGTGATTTAACGTCCCTGCTAATTTAACAACTAAACTAAATGCTGAGGGAACACTACCATGTTTTCTCCTGTTGGTTTTCAGTGCTAGGCCTATGCACCCCCACTAAGCTGGGAAAAGTTTTAAACGGTAAGGGAATACAGCGTGTCGGGGGAAGACAACGTCTATTACGGCGGGGGGGGGGGGGGGGGGGGGGGCAGAGGGACCCGCACGGTTAGCTAACGGTAAAACGTTCCCAGACAGCGGAATTTGGTTTTTCATTTTTGCTAACAAAGCTGCTCTGGCTGCCCTCGTTCTGACCTCTTTACTCTCGCAGAGTTTTTTAAATTCCGAAGATGATATAGACCAGTTAAAGATGATATTCTACAACTCGTTCCGACTGTATAGGCTGAGAGAGTTTATGGCTTCGGGAGGGGCGGATGTTCACATGCGTCATTCAGAACACAAGACAAAACAAGAGTGTTCTTCTAAAACAGAACATGCCAAAATAATGTTTTTTCTCGATTATACTATTTTGGTTATCGTTGGGAGCCAAAATCTAAATTAAATTAATTGCACAGCCCTAAGACAGACCAGGGACCCCCCTACTACCTATATTGTGAATATTTAGTGGCATATTAAACTTGGCCGGATGGAAGAAAATGGATGGATCAATTTTCCTATATTATTGTTACAGCATGTTGAACATACATGTGGAAGTAGTGATGGGCGATATGGAGAAAATCAAATATCACAATATTTTTGACCAAATACCTCAATGGTATTGTGGTGTTGACTATTGGTGCTTTCACTAAAAATTTACACAACGAGATTTTTGATAAGTAATCATTAGTAATGTGGATATAATGACTAAGTGGGTAAAGGCTAATAATAGAACAGTTACAACATTCTGGTAAATTCAGAAAATGACATCACTTTCCTGTAATGCAGCGTTTAAAACCAGGAAAAGACACCACATATGCAATATTAGGATATTACAATATCCAAAAGCTAAGACAATACCTAGTGTCATATCACGATAGATATAATATTGATATATTGCCCAGATCTATGTGGAAGGAACAGTGAGTCCTTAAGCTGAACTGTATCTGTGGATGGCTACTAAAGTGATTACCTTACGTAGCATTTCATCAATGTTTTAAAAATAGGCATCTTTACTAATAATATGTTGGATTCATGTTAAAGTATATTTTCAGACGTTTTAATTATTGGAAAAAAAAAATGCACATAATTGTTCACAAGTGTTCACATAATTTGGCGGACCCCCTGCAGTAATGGGGGAGCCCCTTGGGGACATAGACCCCCTGTTGAAGATCTCTGCCCTACACAATTACAATTGCATCTATTGCCCTTCTGTTAATTACAAACTGGCCTGAGGTGGATGTATCAAGGTTAACAGCCAGTGTGGACATAGTCTCACATTGCCAGACCTTCTTTCACAGCGCTGCGGACGAGGGTGTGGCTAGTCAACTCAACTTTCCAGGATGGGAGAAAAACATGCTCTGGTTTATTGGCATTTCTTTAAACCAACCACAATCTTCCTGGGCGGTGCTTTGCATTGCACAGAGCTAGAGCCCAACCACTAAAAGGAGTTTTAAGGCTGATACCGATACGAATATTTGGTTATTTAAAAATCTGAAATGCCAATATATCGGCGGATATAAAATAAAAAAATAAAAACGCTTTACAAAACAAACAGATTTCCCTAACATTGTTACTTTGTAGTTATTCATGAGTTCTTACTAAAATATGATCATTTGTTTTGTCACAACAGAACAGAAGATTATCAAAATAAATCTATAAAAACACACACGTAAGATATGAAACTTTAAAGTCCTTCGAACAAAAACACATTAACAAAAGAATAAAAATCAGTGTTGCCAACAGGGACATTGTAGAGCGCCCTCTGGTGGACAGACTATACAACGCCAACACTCATAACATGGTTGACAGTCCATTTTTATTTTTATTAAATGATAAATTTATCAAAATCTTTTATATAAATAATTCTGATGAATGACTATTTAAAAACTATACTTATTTTTTTTTTTTTT
>NC_045744.1:26917090-26918658 GCF_008692095.1 Etheostoma spectabile
TTTTAAATGGGCCATTATAGATGCTGATACCGATATATCAGGAAATGTCTAATATTGGCCGATAATATTGGCCCGCCGATAAATTGGCGGGGCTCTACACAGAGCCACTGCATACTAGCCTCAGGAAAAAACTTGTTTGGTGAAATGTGTACGTTACAGCTGTCAGTCTTCCTCTATAACACCATTTGAATTTCATATTTTTTATTTATAATTTAATATTCAAATAACATTTGAATATTGAATGCTTAAATGCAGCTGTTATAAATGTGTACTACATCACTCAGGCTGATGCCTTGTCAATGCCACTATTGGAGTTTTTCCACTGCTGGTAACAGCTCGGCTCGGCTCGCCTCGGCCCATTCTATGCCGTTTTCCATGCGATTGAGTAAACCTCAGCGTGGCTTGTCCAACTATGCAACGCGTGATGATTTTCAGCGCGACTCACAACAGCACGTCGCATACTCGCCGCGGCCAGAAGAAATGTTGTTTCAAAAGAAGCTGAAGGAAGCAACAAAAATCACCGCTAAAAAAAAAACGGGAGTTTGAGAATTCTGACGGAGTTCAGACGTCGACATGACGGTTGTTCGCCGACACAAAAGGGTAACAACAAAGAGGCAGCACTTATAGAGGTGGAAATTTACTACAGCCAGTACATATCACGCCAGCCTCTTCTTACAGCCCGACGCTATTAAAGAGCATCCTTTTTTTCTTCATCGAACCCATATTAAGCTTGGAGAACCAAAGAAAAACACGCCTGATAAGTCATTCTCTCAAATAGATCTCCCTTATTCAATTGTTAAGGAAAATGCTGTACCTAATGACAATACGCCACAAACAGCAAACAGCACTTTTTTCAGACTTGAATTATAGTCTTTTTCCTTTTCACAACATTTGCTTTGTGTATACCTAACTGCTGTGAATTCACAAACACAGTTTTTTTTTTTCTTTCCCCCACCTGCCATTTAAATGGTGTTCCATCCAACATTAATTTCATATTTTGTGTAAGAGAATATGACCTTAAATATTGTTTGCAACTAACAATCATAACCTTCTTTCATCCCATAATGTAGCCCTACACACAGACCAGCAGTTACAAGACCTCTGCTAATTTGGGGAAGCTTAATGGCAAAAGATAATGAGAAAGCAATGTGAGGAGGTGATGGTGGTGGTAGCTAAAGATACTGCCATGGTAGATCTCCTGCGGGAAGTCCTGGCTGTCCATCATTTTTCAATTGAGATGGTACTTGTGTTTGGAAAGATGCTGCTGACCCCTTCATTCACGCTCAACACCGACACTCAAATCACCTTTCCTTTCCCCATAACTTGATCCGCTGTACATCTCTGCTTTCCCACTGCTTTCAAACCTCACCCAGTACATGTCCTGACCCGTGGTGGAGCCTGACCGCGAAGGAAGCTGCTTTAATATTCTGTGTCAGTGAGTACTTTCCCCCTTACCTGTTACGTTACCCATTTTGTCCTGACCACTCACATGCCTAAAGCACCTGAGTTTTTTTTGACTCCTTTAATGCCCCCGTCTATGTAATTGGCTGCTTTATGAAATTAAGTGT